>NC_080168.1:125379006-125674006 GCF_950295315.1 Erinaceus europaeus | reverse complement strand
CTTGTGCCAGATAGTGTCAGTTGAGACATCTGTTAGGGGATCTTTTAAAAACAACGATTTAACACTGATAGTTTCTATTTTGACTGTCAGCTGTCTCAGCAGATTGTAATTATTATTTTAAGGAGCATTCCAGGTAGTCTGTGTAGATAAATTTTTATAAGAATTAATGTAGTTACAGCTAATATCCACTGTTGACTTGTAAGAACCAATGAAAGAACCGTATGCACTCAAATTGCCTTATGATTTAAAATGATTTCCAACAAATCAGAAAATACATTGTATATTCAAACTGTATATTTCACAGTTTGATTTGATCCATTTGTGAAAATATACACACGTGCCATCTGCTTATAAACAAAGTGGAAACTACATGGAAGAACACCAACCTCATCTAGACCAAGAGATTGAAGAGGCAGGTTCAGGGATCTGACTGACTACATTTTAGGTCAGACAGTATTACTGAGGATAATGTGACAACTTTCATGTATTGATTTGAGTCAGGGACTCGAGCACATGTGACAGTGACTCCACTGCTCTTGAGCCAGCTTTTCATTGAGAGAGAGAGAGAGAGAGAGAGAGAGGGAGACGGCCAGAGCAAGCACCAGAGAGTGGTCTAGTGCTGTGGCCCCTCTCGTGCCAGGGCTTGTAACCTGGGCCTCAGGCCTGGCAAGGCATGCGCTCTGTCTGGTGAGCGGTTTCTCTGGGTTCATTTCGTTGCTGGACATTTGCAATTGCATCGACATTGTCAACTGTGAATATAAGGAAAATGTATTATTATAAGTATGTGTGAAACTATTGCTTATTTCTTTCATATTCGCACTAAACTTTTTTTGTGTTGATTTTTATTCAAGTTGTGTTACTTTAAGCTTATTATCTTTTTCTGAGTTAACTATCAGAAGTGAGCATGTAGTGGCAACTTCCTGTATCTACAGCCTACTGCTAGGTCCTCTGGCCATTTGACGACCAGCAAACATGTTAGAGTGCTGATTGCTGGGTAGCTGCCCATTGACACTGACGTGGCTGTTGTGCTGTATTTCCTCTGTAGAAACTGGAAACTGATATTCTTGAAGTGAAAGCAAGCAAAGAGCAAGTTCTGCAGGATCTGCAGCAGCAAAGACAGTTGAATACAGATTTAGAGCTGAAAACCACAGAACTGAGTAAACAGCTGGAAGTGGAGAAAGAAATGTAAGCTGAACTCCCTGTGGGCAAGGGCTGTGAACTAAGCATTAAAGTCTCCTTAAGAGTTCAACTTGGGGGGCCGGGGTAGTAGCGCAGCGGGTTGGGCGCACATGGCACAAAGAGCAAGGACCCACGGTGTAAGGATCCTGGTTCGAGCCCCCGGATCCCCACCTGCAGGGGAGTCGCTTCACAGGCGGTGAAGCAGGTCTGCAGGTGTCTGTCTTTCTCTCCCCCCTCTGCCTTCCCCTCCTCTCTCCATTTCTCTCTGTCCTGTCCAACAATAACAACAGCTGTGGTGACAATGACAATAACAACTACAACAAGGGCGGCAACAAGGGCAAGAAAATATGGGGAAAAAAAATGGCCTCCAGGAGCAGTGGATTTGTACTGCAGGCACTGAGCCCTACTGATAACCATGGAGGCAAAAAATAATAATAAGAAGAAAGCATTTCATCTTGGATGTCACAATTTAAACATATTTACCAGCTGTTTCTTTGTGTTCCATAAACTGCTTTCAATGTAAATAAAAACATATAGTTTCCATACTATGGTTAAAGCCATCTTCACAAAAAAATGGATTGAAAACGAAGTTTTATGAACTTAGGAGCAGTTAGTCTCTTTGCAACAGTGACACTGGGACTAATGTCACTGGTTAAAGTTATCATCTTTAGTTGTTTATTAGTATAAACAAGTTAAAGGAAAACTGACTAGTAGAGGTGTCTTTGTATGTATCTATCATCTAAGAGCAGTCAGGGGCCTACTTTGACACTCAGACAATACCCATGAACAAAAACGACCCATTTGGGCCTTCTCATTTATTCTGACAGACTGTCTCTGTGACTAGAGGGGAAGCACCAGAATCACTGTCCCTTTTCCCTCCATATCTGAAGTAACGTTCCCACTCAGATGCATATGCTTCTTCTAGCGTTTGCCCTTCTTCCGTAGCCAGTCAACAGCGTCAGGTTGAAAGCTGTCAGGAGCTGCTTGTTGCTGGCTTAGAAAGTGACTGGGATCCATGTGGATTCAGTCGGCTAGGAAGGCTCGTCAGTTTCCCCAGTGAATGGTTACTCACAGGGTGCACCACGAGAAGGTCGATCCAATGCAACCCGATGCATATGCTGCTTTTGATAAGCTCATGCTGTTCTGTAATTATGATCCCTCCCTCTCCCCCTTAAAGAATCTTTTCTTTTCCTTCTCTTCCTTCCTCTTTTCTTTTTTTTTTTTTTTTTTTTGGAACATGAAATTCATTTTATTGAGCTTGGCTGTTGATTAAAAATAAAGACTAGTTTATTGAGACGTGAAGTAGTCTAGTTAAATCATGTGAACAGTTTAAGAAAACTTTGTGTTTTCCGAGTATTACGAAGAGGAAAATGCTGTCAGCAAAATGGTTTAGAAGCGTCAGTCACTACATGACTTGCTTTAGAGTCGCCAAAGACTAGGCGTCATTGAAAACGTCATGGGAGCTGGGTGGTGGCACACCTGGTTGAGTTTCTATGCTACAATGCACAAGGACCCACGTCCAAGCTCCCGGTGCCCACCTACATGCTGGAGGAAGCTTCCTGGGCAGTGAAGCAGTGCTGCAGGCCTCTCTCTCTCCCTCCCTCCCTCTCCCTCTCCCTCTCCCTCTCCCTCTCCCTCTCCCTCTCCCTCTCCCTCTCCCTCTCCCTCTCCCTCTCCCTCTCCCTCTCCCTCTCCCTCTCTCTGTCTCTCTCTTTCTCTCTTTCTCTCCCTCTCTACCCCTTCCCTCTTGGTTTCTCATTGTCTGTATCCAATAAATAGATTTAAAAAGAAACAAAGAAAGGAGAAAAAAAGGAAGGAAGGAAGGAAAGAGAAAAGTAAGACAGCCACTTCCAGGGCCGGGCGGTGGCGTACCTGGCTGAGCGCACGTGTCACAGGGCACAAGGACCTAGGTTTGAGCCCTCAGTCCCCACCTGTAGGGATAAAGCTTCATGAGTGGTAAAGCAGGGCTGCAGATGTCTCTCTGTCTCCCTCCCTATCATCCCCTTCCCTCTCAATATTTAGCTGTCTCTATCCAATAAATAAATAAAGATAATAGAAAAAATTTAAAAAAAGAAAACAGCTCTGATTCCCCATAGGATATTTTCCCTACTTCTGGAGTCCCACTGTGTGGCCTTCTAGCCTAAAAGACCCACTCTGTCCCTGTAGCAATCACAGGCTGAGCTCAGTCTCCATAAATTATTACCGATTTTTTTCCTTCATAGAAACAGAATAATGTATAATGTTCTTTCATTCTACTAGCTTCTTTCTTTTAAATCATCCATGTAGTTGGATGAATTTCCATTTGTTTGTTTGGCTGGGACTTCACTGGTCCAAACTGAGTCTCCCCCTCACCATATAAAGGGAGGTGAAGGGAGGAGAAGGAAAGAGACCACTCGCTCTGGCTCTTCTCCCACTGCTGCTGAGCGCTAGACTCTGACCTGGGTGTGCACTCTGTTTAGGTGAAGTCGTGTATTTGTGTATTGAGAGCTGTTTTGAGATGGCTTCCCGTTTTTAGATGTTACATAAAGATGTTAGGAGTATTTTCCTTACATTTGATAATCTTATGTCGTTCCTTTATTTAATAGGACAGAGAGAAATTGAGAGGGAAGGAGGGGGTGGAGGAGGGAAGGAGAGAGGGAGAGAGAGACCTGCAGCACCGCTTCTCCACTTCGGAAGCTTATGAGAACATTCTTTAGATCACAAGGAAAACCGACACACTAGAGGCTCTGCTCTAGGTCTAGTTTTCTTTTGGCTTCTGTTACGATGGACAAAACTGGACTAAGTGAGAAGGCTTAGGTGGTCTTGACTTTCCCACCCACTCACTTTCCTTGAAGAAGATCATCAGGTAAATGAAAAGAGCAGGGCTGGGAAGATAGCATATTGGATATGCAAAATGACGGCCTAAGGTTCAATGTCCAGCACCATAATAAGTCAGAGTTGAGCAGCACTCTAGTAAAACAAAAAACAAAATCCCACCCTTAAGTCACAGACCATAAGTTTGACAGTCCTTTCTTTTTTTGGACAGGACAGAGAGAAATGGAGAGAGGAGGGGAAGACAGAGAGGAGGAGAGAAAGATACCTGCAGACCTGCTTCACCACTTACGAAGTGACTCCCCTGCAGGTGGGGAGCCGGGGGCTAGAACTAGGATCCTTATGCAGGTCCTTGCGCTTTGCGCCACCTGCGCTTAACCCGCTGCGCTATCGCCCGATTCCTGACAGTCCATTTAACTATGTGTGTGGCTTATGATATTACTACTTTTACTTCTGAACTACACAGGGAAGTTTTACGACTCAGTACTTATTCATTTAATTCTATATCATCAATACTACTTTATTAAAAGAAATTTTGTTTGATATTTAGAGTATCCAGTACGAAGTTGGATCTACAGAAAAAATCCGAAGCCCTTGAAAATATTAAGCAAATGCTTACCAAACATGAAGAAGAAAAACTAACCCTTAGACAAGAAATTGAAAAATTAAATCATGGTGCAAAAATGCAGCATAAGGAATTGAGTAACAGAATTCAAACATCAGCAACAGAACTAGAGAAAGTGAAGAAGGAGAAAGAAATGCTAGTAACGGAGCTTTCTGCAGCGAAAGAGGATTTATCCAAAGTTTCCGATTCATTGAAAAACTCCCAAAGTGAAATTGAAAAGGAAAAACAGAAAGGAAAAGCTGCAATATTAAATTTGGTTGGTTGTTTGCTTTGACTTGGTTTCTTAGGTGTTAGTGATTATTTTATTTGAAATGTACTCATTTCTTTTGCCTGCTTAAATTCACTGTTGATTTTTCATCTACCTTGATATAACCTAGAAAAATTTCTATAAGGAAAGGAATTGAAATTGCTTAGCCTGTGAACACAATTTGGGTCATGTCTTTGTGTGTGTGTGTGTGTGTGTGTGTGTGTGTGTGTGTGTGTGTGTGTGTGTGAGTGTGTGTGTGTGTGTGTGTGTGTTCTGTGACGCTACACTTGGTAGTGACTGCTGCAAGTTTCTTATGTCCTTTTCCACAGAGGATATAGAGACTAACTGGATGTTACTGACTTGCCGAGAAAGTGCCTGATGACTCTTTTAATGCTGGTGCTATTAACTTGCTAACTCTTGATTGCATATCAAAACTTGACAGCACCACATATAAGAGCTGAACATTTGTGGACGAAGAAGTTGCAGACTCAGGGAATGCTTCTCAAAGGGAAATGTCTTTCCTGAAACACTATACTCTTGAATAGAAAAGGGAAAGCAAAAGTAGAATTCTTTTGCTTTCGATAAGGAAGGTCAGTGACCGTGTGGAGTAGTATAAAATCATGTGGTACGGGAGTCGGGCGGTAGCACAGCAGGTTAAGCGCGTGTGGCACGAAGCACAATGACTGGTATAAGGATCCCGGTTCGAGTCCCCGGCTCCCCCCCTGCGGGCAGTCGCTTCACAGGCGGTGAAGCAGGTCTGCAGGTGTCTATCTTTCTCTTCCCCTCTGTTTTCCCCTCCTCTCTCCATTTCTCTCTGTCCTATCTAACAATGACTACAACAATTAAAAAAGGGCAACAAAAATAATTTTTAAAATTATTTTAAAAATCATGTGATACTAGCACATTTAAAAATTTTTATTTTATTATTATTATTATTTACCAGAGTACTGTTCTGCTCTGGTTTATAGTTTTGTGGGGAACTGAACCTGTGACTTTGGAGCCTCAGGCATAAGAGTCTCTCATGTAACTATTATGCTATCTACCTTTGCCCCACACATTTTTTTGGAATATCTTTTTCATGCATAGAAACAGAAATTGATAGACGGGGGAGGCGGGTGGGGCGAGACACCTGTAGCACCTCTCCACCGCTCATGGAACTTTCCCCTGCAGGTGGGGTCCCGGGGGCTGAGCCCGAGTTCTTGCACATTAATAGGGTTTGCCTGCTAGGTGAGCTACCACCTAGCTTGTCATCTTTGGTTTCTGGAGAGACCACCTTTCCTTCCCACTTCAGGCGTATATGGCTAGTTAACATTTAAGAAATTTTCTTTTTCATTTTTAAAGTATTTTTATTTATTTATTGTTGGATAGAGATAGAAATTGAGAGGGCAGGAGGAGAGAGACAGAGAGACACCTGCAACAGCCCTGCTTCACCGCTCGTGAAGCTTTCCCCCTGCAGGTGGGGACCAGGGACTTGAACCTGGGTCCATGAGCCCTGTAATCTGAGCACTTAACCAGGTGCGCCACCACCTGGTCCCTTTTGAAATGTTCTCATTTCTATTTTTTTTGAAGCCCACCAGTCTACTTTTAAGGTAATATGACAGATTAATTAACTCTGTTTAATTCTGTGATAGAAAAATGTGACTTTTACAGCTCTCTAAGCTAATCATCCAAAGTCTTTATCACTTCCATAGGTTGAGAGAGAAAACTTAATCTTTCTTTCCCTTTTCTGCTGCCATAATTACCTGTTTTAGAACTGAGATGAAATACTTTGCCTCAGCTTAGCCCATCAAAGAGTCTAGTGTGTTTGCTTTTATGGCTCTTACTATGTTTGTAGATCAGACTGGTTAAACTTACTATAAATATTTTCTGCATAATGTAGTTTCCATTATTTTAGGAAAAAACTTGCAAGGAATTAAAACATCAGCTTCAAGTACAGGCAGAAAACACACAAAAGGAACAGAGTGAACTGAAAAAGTCTCTTGAAAAAGAGAAGGAGGTAAGTTTTGCTTTTATTCTAAAAAGTCAAACTTGTAAGCTATTTATATTTTGAGACATCTCATACTGATATTTAAGTTAGAGAGATTTACTTATCTGAAATGTAATGGCATATATATGTATCGATGAGTTTAAAATTGTTATTTGTGTTTTACCTCATTAAAAGATTTGTTAGCCCCATCTGCAGGTGGTCACTTCACAGGCGGTGAAGCAGATCTGCAGGTGTCTATCTTTCTCTCCACATCACTGTCTTCCCCTTCCCTCTCAATTTCTCTCTGTCCTGTCCAACAACAACAATGGAAAAAAAGATGGCCTTCAGGAGCAGTGGATTTGTAGTGCAGACACCGAACCACATCAATAACCCTAGAGGCAAAAAAAAAAAAGATTTGTTAGTTTACAATAAAAAAGCCCTGAATACTTACAATTAATGATAGTAGAAAGATGAGTCAAATAACTATAGAGTTGTTGTAATCAAGGTTACGTTACGAAACATTACTATGATTGAATAAAAGTCTCAAACTTGTCATAGAAATTAATTTGTATTATTTATATATAAATGATAGTGGTTGTTTGGCAACCAAGAAATTTCCTATAGTAAATGCTCTTCCTACTCTGCATTAAGAACAGTAAGGGAATAAAAAGTACAGTATGTGCTTTTTATTCTCAGAAGGCATACCTCTAGCACCTGGAGTCTAGGCATGTAGCTTACTGGAAATCTGACTAGATTAAAAGCAAAAATTAATCCTGATAAGTCTTAAAGATGATTATATTCTGGTTGGTCATTGAAAGATTACACCAGTGCAATAGATGCCAGTCATGGTAAGTGGCAAAACATTGGTGATTTGTCCCAAACTGTGAATCCGCACTGTCCAGACTTGCCTCCTGACTCTGGTACTTATTAGTCATGCTTTCTGAAATTTTATTAGTGATTTAATCACGATTAACAAGATTGTAGGATAACAGAGATACAATTCCATACACTTCCCACCACCAGAGTTCCATGTCCCATCCTGCCTGTTGGAAGCTTCCCGACTCTTTATCTCTCTGGGAGCATGGACCAGAATTCCTTATGGGGTGCAGAAGGTGGCAGGTCTGGCTTCTGTAATTGCTTCTCTGCTGGACATGGGTGTGCTATCTTATCTCAGTCAGATTAACTTCTCAGTGTTTCAGTTAGTTTTCTTAGAAGTAAAATAAAACTACTAATAAAATTTATATAATGAGACTGTTGTGAGGCTACTGTATTATATGTGAGATAAATGGACTAATGTTGGTAGTTATTTTATTAAAGGTCTTCATTATTATGATTAGCATATGTTTATAGTACATTATTATACTATCTGACTTCCGTTTTGTACAAAATAAGTTCTTATGCAGTGCAGATAAGCTTAAGATTCCTAATATACCATTGAAATTTTTGTGAAAGTAGCTTTAAATATGATCAAATACTTAATTAGGTCTCTAATAAAATATGCAGAAAGCAAGTGTTTGACAAGAACAAAGTACTTCTATTTTCTGTGAGACAGGAGAGTATTGATCTAGGTCATTCATAACCTCTACCTAAATATTCATCTGTGAGTTGAAAAGGTTGGTCGGACTGTGGTGAGTGGTATCAGTTAAGAAAGCTTCCTGAGGACTGTGGTGAGTGGTATCAGTTAAGAAAGCTTCCTGCCTGGGGACTGGCAGAGGAGCTCAGGTGGCCGGTGTGTGTCTCTCTCTGCCTCTCTGTCTTGCTCTCTCTGTCTGGGAAAGTAAACATTAAGTTAAATCTAAAAGAAGCTCTGCCAGAGAGCAGGGATCTTATTATTTTTGTTGTGTGGGGAGTTCCATGGGTATAGCTCGTCACTCCCCGTGATAGGTGTCTGTAGAACACTTTCAAACCCAACGTAGGCCCCTTTCCACCATTTACACCCTCTTCTCTCCTTCCTCCCCCACCTTTCTCCAGAATCCTTTGCTTTGGTGCAAGAATACACCACAGCTAGTCCATGACTTCTGTGTGTTTCCCCTTTCTGTTCTTGTTTCTGAAGTGCCACCAGTAAGTGAGACAGTCCATTATTTGTCCTTCTCTTTTTGTCTTATCTCACTTAACATGATTCCTTCTGCCAAGATGAGGCAGATGAGATGGCTTCACCGGTTTCCTGTCGTAGGCTTGTTTCTGCTTGCTCTCCCTAGTCTACTGGTCTGTGCAGGAGTTAGTAGGCACTCGGCCGATGTGTGTTCAGCGAGTAAGTGAATACTAAACTTTATTTCCTCTTAGAGCTCTCATCAGCTGAAGTTGGAACTCAAGTCAGTGCAGGGACAAGTGATGCAGGCCCAAAGCTCTTTAAAAGAAAAGGAAAAGGTGGAACAGCAACTTCAGGGAAGCATAAATGAACTCAAGCAACTGACTGAACAGAAGAGAAAGCAAGTTGAAACACTCCAAGGAGAAGTGGAAGTCGCTGTTTCACAGAAGGTAGTAATAGATTTGCTTACTTTTTATGGAAAGAAAAACTTTGTAGCCAACATTTTACTACAGACAAATCACAATATAAAATTTTATATGCTTAAAATTTCCCTAGGATACACATATAAAACAAAACACTGATTATATAAAATGTCGAAATCTGAGTCCCCATCCATTGTAATTAGTCAAAATATTTAAAATTCTATCACTTATCAGTATTTTTCTGACATAGAGCTATATTTTTGTTTTGTGAATACTTTTTAAAAAATACAATTTTGCATATATAGAGAGATAATTGAGAGAGATGGGGAGATAGAGACCAAGGTGACACCTTCAGCTCTGATTCATCACTCATGAAGCTTCCCCACAGCAGGTAGGGGCCAGGGGCTTGAACCCGAATCCTTATGTACTGCAGTACAACCAGGTCTGCCGCCACTCAGACCTAAAGCTACGTTTTTGTAAAATACCATTAATGCTTAAGACCTAAGGGGATGATTTATGGTATTTTAAATAACTTCTTACTGAATTATTTGTATTAAGGAAATAATCAGGAATAAAATGATAAAATAAGTTATATTTTTAAAGACTCAATAGCATCATGTTTTATATCCTGACTATATATATTTATGGTTCTTTGATGTTTTAAGTACTATCATAGACCATTTGCAAACCTGTTCTGCCTTATTACTGGCCATCTGTTTCTCCTTTATAAGTATGTTTAAATACCTGACCAGGTCAGTAAAAGTACATAAGAGGATGCACATGTAACTATATCAGTGGATTAATATTTGAGTGAAGTTATTTTTGCCATTATAAGTATGCATTAACTGCTCTGTGGAGAAGAGAGAAGGAAAAACCTTTAGCGTATAGACAAACAAGATATATCGTGCCATTAGAGTTGACTGCCGGATACTGGGAGGGGCTCACATAGTAGAGTGCACAAGAGACCATGTGTGAGGGTCCAGGTTCAAGCCCCTGGTGGCCACATAGCGGCCTGCTTCGGGGGTGGGGGTGAGCAGAGAGGGGAGATAAGGGTACAGAATCGGATAAGGGCAGGCAGGTCACAGTAGATGTGTAACTACTTCTGCTTTTTAATATTGGAGAAACTAAAGGATTTTAGTAAGGAAAAAAAAAAATTCAACCAGATTGGTTTTAGTGCAAAAGCAGATCCCTTTGTGGAGTGTACATCGGAGGCTTGGTGAATAGTTCACTCAGTGCGCTTCTCAGCCGTGTGCGCAGCCCGGGTTTGAGCCCGCTTCCCACTGCACTGCAAGAGGCTTTGCCACTGTGCTCTCGTTCACCCTCTCTCTCTCTCCTCTCTTCGCCTGTCTGTCTCTATCTTTAAAAAGATACATTGCAACTGGCTGGTCATATTCTATTTTGGAACTTTGCATTTATATTAAAACAATTACCAAACTTGTACTGAACTATTTTTGTCTTTTTAAATTTAGTTTCCCCATTAATAATAGACTTGGATATCTCAGAGTTGAAGAACTGGATCTTGTACTAAATAAGCTAGCAGTAGTTAGGAAAAATGAGTGTGTGAAGATTAAAGCGTAAGCCCAGAGAACCACTGTGGCTATGCGTAGGGCTGCGTAGGGCTGCGTAGGGCTGCGTAGGGCTGCAGTGGGCTGCAGTGGGCTGCATAGGGCTGCAGTGGGCTGCGTAGGGCTGCAGTGGGCTGCGTAGGGCTGCAGTGGGCTGCGTAGGGCTGCAGTGGGCTGCGTAGGGCTGCAGTGGGCTGCGTAGGCTGCAGTGGGCTGCGTAGGGCTGCAGTGGGCTGCGTAGGGCTGCAGTGGGCTGCGTAGGGCTGCAGTGGGCTGCGTAGGCTGCAGTGGGCTGCGTAGGGCTGCAGTGGGCTGCGTAGGCTGCAGTGGGCTGCAGTGGGCTGCATAGGGCTGCAGTGGGCTGCGTAGGGCTGCAGTGGGCTGCGTAGGGCTGCAGTGGGCTGCGTAGGCTGCAGTGGGCTGCGTAGGGCTGCAGTGGGCTGCGTAGGCTGCAGTGGGCTGCGTAGGGCTGCAGTGGGCTGCAGTAGGCTGCGAAGGGCTTCGTAGGGCTGCAGTGGGCTGCGTAGGGCTGCAGTGGGCTGCCAGGCCCAAGTCCTTGTGCTGGGGAGGGGCGGGTGCACTCCAGAAAGTGAGCCAACAAAGACTTCTCAGTCCTTTTCTCTTGCCTTTTTCACTCTGTAAACTTTCGGTGAGTTCTACTTTGCGCAAGTAGACTAGTCTTAGAACACAAGTGTCGCTGTGTTTGGACTCAGGAATCATGTTTCTGCGTCGATTCCGCTTGCATTTGTAATGTTGGTGCGCCTGCTGTGGTAAATAATGGTGTGTGTTTCAGACAGAGCTTGAGAATAAGCTGCAGCAGCAGTTAACACAAGCAGCGCAGGAGCTCACGGCGCACAGAGAGAAACTGACTGCGTTACAAAGCACCTATGACAGAAGTCAGGAACACCTGAACCAGCTCCAGTCTGATTTCTGTGGGAAGGAATCTCAGCTCCTAGCCGCAAGGCAAGCTCTTAAGGTAAATGCTGTTTCATCAATAAAAACTCCACACATTGTTTACACACATTCATCAAATGATTGATTTGAACCTAAACGTGCCTATCACACTTGTCTCCTATTATTATTTTGGGAGTGACCTGATCAAAATTAAATTGCTTTAGATTGGAATGAAGTACGACATGTGTGGCTATCAGCATTTAAGAGAATATAATGTCAACTGATGCATTATTAGTTTATTTCAGGACTTAACTTTTTAACATGTGTGCTCAACCAGTGCCACCACCCAGCCCCAGGACTTAATTTTGTATGTGAAAATAACTTTCCAGAAACACTGCTATCAGGACATGTAAGGAGTTGAACAAATAGAAACCCTTTGTGAAATTACAAGCAGTTTTCTGGCTGCCTGTTAGCAATGCTGACTTCAGTTTTATATGATTGTCAACTTTCCCGATTGCTGAAGTGCCTGATCATTAAACCACGAGGGGCCGGGCAGTGGCTCACCGGTTAAGCGCACATACTACCATGCACAAGGACCCAGTGCCAGGCCCCGGCTCCCCACCTGCAGGGAGAAGCTTCATGAGCAGTGAAGCAGGGCTGCAGGTGTCTGTCTTTCTCCCTCTCTATCTCCCCATCCTCTCTCAATCTCTGTCCTGTCTAGTAAAAGTTAGGGGGAAAAGGAGGGAGAGAAGAGCCTCTAGGAGCGGTGGGTTTGTAGTGCTGGCAGTGAGCCCCAGCAGTAACCCTGGTGGTAGTAAAAAAAATAATAATTTAAAAAAGAGATTATAGCTCAAAAATAAATTTTATTCTTAATTATCTAACCATGTATGAGAAACTCTGTCTTAGAGAATACTATTTCTTAATCACTTTATTGAGGGGAAATGATTTACAAGATGTTGCCACACGTATAGAGATTCTTGTTTGCCATGATAGATGTCAGCATGCCATGCCCTCCTTCAGCTTGTCATCTTCTTTCACCAAAGGACACTGGGCCCCTAACTTTCAGCTCTCTTCTACCTCTTCCATAATAGCTCACAGATAATTAAGGCTTCACCTTGTATTTCCCCTACCTTTGTTTCTGAAGTTCCGTCCGTGAGTGAGATAATCTGATAAACGTCCTTCTTATTCTGGCTTATTTCACTTATTATTATTATTATTACCAGAGCACTGCTCTGGCTTATGGTGGTGTGGGGGATTGAACCCAAGACTTTGGACCCTCAGGCATGAGAGTCCATTTACATAACCATTTATGCTATCTACCCTCCACCCTAGCAATGCCTTTTGATTAGATATAATGCCATGTGTTTATCTTATAATGAACAATGAGAGGATAAGGAATTTTTATACAGTATAAGGTATCACTTCTCACAGAAATAAACATTTTTAAAAATTTTTATTATCTTTATTTATTGGATAGAGACAGCCAGGAATCGAGAGGGAAGGGGGAGATAGAGAGGGAGAGAGACAGAGAGACGCCTGCAGCCCTGCTTCACCACTTGCAAAGCTTTCCCCCTGCAGGTGGAGACCGGGGTCTCAAACCTGGGTCATTGTGCACTATGACATGTGCAAACCAGGTGCATCACCACCCGGTCCCAGAAATAAACATTTATGTTCCATCAAAGATGATTCAGTCAGTTATCTCTTCACTCTGGTGATTTTTTAAAAAACTATGTTTTGTTTTGGATTTATTTCACTCATGTTATTAAGGCATTCTACTGGAAATCACAAAATATTTTATGCAGATAATGTGTAAAATATGCTTTATACTTTCCTCTTAGACTTTTAAAGACTCCTGTCTGAAGGAGGTGGGACTTGACTAATTCCTGAGGGACCCCTGGTTTGATTACAGAGAGATTTCCACAAAAGGTCACTTCTTTCCGGTGCATACTTGAGAGAAGTTGTCAAGGTGGGACCAAGCAGTTAAGACAGTCATAATGGTTTAGTACTTGAGAGTTGAGTTTGGGGTGTTGGGGACCCCGTGCACGATGGTGGAGGAGGGGCACTTTCAGATGGTGAGGTGCTAAGAAGAGCCTGTCCAGAGAGGTGAGAAACTACTCCTGTGACAACAGCTGTCTTGGAAATCACTGCTTCCTCCAGTAAAGTAGTTTGAATGTGTTTTTCAAAAAGCTTGACATCAAATTGTGAAGCATCTTAACTGCCTACCAAGGACATTTAGACTTTATTCTTGGGAGAAAAATGAAGCAGAGTATAAGATGGAGACAATATCAGTAACATTTAGATGCTTTAACTTAAAAGTGATGTACAGATAGATTGCTATGGAACTGGGCAAGTTAGAGGTGGGAAAATTGGTTAAGAAGCCATTTCCCTTACTTTCTCCGTAAATCCCAGTAATCAGGATGCAAGATGATTAGGGTTGAGATTAGTAAGAGAGAGAAGTTGAAACAGAAGGCCGAGATACATAAAGGATACATAAAGTTGAGACTGAATGAACAAAGAACTGGAAAGTTAGACCAAAAGTTTTCCTAGTGCCTCTAGTAAAATAAGTATGTACATATATGTATGCGCAACAGTATTTTAAGGAAAAAAAAAAAAACTCACTTGGCATTTAGATTGTGTCTCTAGGAGCTTTAAAGCAGGATTGCAGGAGTCGGGTGGCAGCACAGCGGGTTAAGCGCACGTGATGTGAAGTGCAAGGACCAGCATAAGGATCCCGGTTCGAGCCCCCGGCTCCTCACCTGCAGGGGAGTTGCTTCATAGGCGGTGAAGCAGGTCTGCAGGTGTCTGTCTTTCTCTCCCCTTCTCTGTCTTCCCCTCCTCTCTCCATTTCTGACACATATCTAACAACGCTGACATCAATAACAACAAGAATAACTACAAGAGGCATTTTTGCAGTCACCCACAGTGTAAGACGATGGTGAGTCAGGCTAGCATAGCAGGAAGCGCGGAGGAAGGATGTGTCTGAAAGATGAGGCAGGGCTTAATGATTGAAAGAATCCTTTGAAAAAACACTCTTAAAAATTATGTGGGTGCGTTATTTGAGAGTGTAACACTGGAACTGGACTCAGAGGTCTTGAATTAGCATTAATTGTTTTCATGAAATCTGAAAGCTGCATTTTACACTAGTAACTTTATCGTGAAGGGATTATTTAAGTGTGAGTGTTGGCAGACAGAGGAAGGCAGGGGAGTAAAGCTGCTCTGGCCCTTTGCAGCTGCTGCGAGGCTAAGGCTACATCCAAAGCTTCGCTGTGTAGACAAGGAGGCCAGGCTCAGCTTGCTCTGCGGACCCCCCCAACCCCCAGAGTTGCAGTCACAGCCACGAGCAGGTCTGACTTCTTCTGATTCCCAGACCTCCGTCCTCCCACAAGCATTTAAAAAAATTTTTTTTTTAATATTTATTTTCCCTTTTGTTGCCTTTGTTGTTTTTCATTGTAGTAGTTGTTGTTGGAGAGGAGGGGAAGACAGCAAGGGGGAGAGAAAGACAGACACCTGCAGACCTGCTTCACCGCTTGTGAAGTGACTCCCTTGCAGGTGGGGAGCCGGGGGCTTGAACCAGTAACCTTAGCCGGTGCTTGTGCTTTGCGCCACATGTGCTTAACCTGCACTACTGCCCAACTCCCTCCCACAAGCATTTTAGGGTAAAAAGCAGGTCTTTCTTTTTTTTCCTTTTCCCATTGAGACTTTGTGCATGTGCTCCCAGCAGATATATTTTTTCGTTTGGAAATACAGAGGAAGAGAGAGAGAAAGGGGAGAGGCACCACAGCTTCTCCACTGACAGAGCTTCCCTTGACGATATACACAATGCTCCCGTGTGGTGTCCGGGGTTTGGACCTAGGTCCTCATGCAAAGGAAAAGGTGTACTGATGGGCTGACCTGCCTCCCTCCCGCTGCTAGAACCTTAAAACACTTGAGAGCACGAAGTATTGATGTTTCCAAAATTAGACATGTCCAAACTATTGAGTTGTCAGAAAGATCATGACATAGGCTTCTTTTTTAATTTATTATTTAATTTAAGACATAGCATAATTATGTAAATCCCATTTAAACATGAGACAGTTAGAGTAATAAGGACCCATATATTATTGGAGCAGGGGCTTTAGAATTCCAGATGTAATCGTCAGAAGAAATGAGTTTCCAATGTGTACTTATGTTTGGTTTTTCTGATGCAAAAACTTGAACTGAATGCTGATCTGCATAACACCTAGTCAGTGTGTCAGCTAAGACCCCAAAATGAACCTTTAAATATGCTGCAGTTGCAGTGCAAATCTGGTCAGTTGGCTGCTTGTCATGGTTCTTGGCTCTAAAAGTTACAGTTCCAGAAAGACTAATTTCCATTGATTTAGGGAACTTTTGTCCAAAAATCCAGATCAGAAAGCTTTTCTCTCAGAATACTCTGAGCCGTCCAAAACTAACTTGATATTCCACATGTGTAGTTGGACCTCTGTTGTAAGAGGGTATATGAGCTTCACAGAATTCAAGATTAATTTAAACGCTTTCATGAAATTTTAGATTAACTGCTTTACAGAGAGGGGGAGAGAAAGACAGACACCTACAGACCTCCTTCACCGCCTGTGAAGCGACTCCCCTGCAGGTGGGGAGCTGGGGGCTTGAACCAGGATCCTTTTGCCGGTCCTTGCGCTTCGCGCCACGTGCACTTAACCCTCTGCGCTTACGCTTGACTCCCAATTAACTGTTATTTTTTAGTTGTACATCTTCCTCTTTGATTTGATAAAAACCTCAAATTGGTGGGGAGCACAAGTTGACTGGCTCTAAAGGTGCAGTTAAAGGAAGTGTGTAAGGCCCACTAAATGCAGAGTCATCAGTTGTGTCAGTACTACTAGAAGCCAGAATTGCAGAGGCAGGAGGAGTCACACAAGGGTGAACAAGAATATGCTTGAGATGCGCTGGTGGGAAGACTCAAGCTGACGGTAGCACTTGGTATGATTCCTTCTAGATCACACTTGCAAGTGACAGCTCCAGCAACTTGCCATCTGTCTGCTGTCTCCTGTTTGTCACGCTGCATGGGTTTTACCTTTTCCGTGATAGAAATAGCAACTTGTGATTTCCCTTGTATGCTCCTGTTTTCAAGGCTTGTTGTTTTTGTGACTGAATCACAGAAGCAGACTTTATACTATTTAAAGAATTCTGTAAGTTGGCATCTAACAAAGTACCAAGTGGACAAGCTTCTAAGAGCAAGTCAAGCAGTTGGTTCCATTTTGTATTAGGCTCAGTGCCATTTTTCTTTTTCTTTTTTCTTTTTTTTTTTTTTTTGATGTGAGTAAAGAAAATCCTGTATTCCAAAGAGTAGTTCAAAACCTTGTGGAATTCCACTAGTGCTAATTAATGGTGGACAGAGGCATAATGTCTGTCCCATTAGTGGAACACAAGTATATACCATGCTATTCTTTAGAAAAGCGACAGTTCTTCCCCTCCTACTGGGGGTCTGTAGACAGATGCTTGATTGATGTGTGAGCAGCTATCACAACATTCCACAAAGCCATTGTCATCATCCTGCAACCTGAGCTCAAAGAGCCCGTGCTTTCAGGAAGGAGCCATCTCAGCAAGAGGCATGGAACTTGCTCCACTAAAGACTGAGGGACCCTTTCTCAACAGTTGGACGCTGTCCAAGCCACGGTCCTTTCTGAGGTTTGCCTGCTGCGTACCTCTCTCGCCAGCCCCTCCTGACTGATTTTTCTATGCAAACATGCATCATGCCTTTTCTGACTACCCCGTTATTTCAGGAAGGCTTTTCTCCTAAATCCCTAGAGATGGTCAAGTGCTGCTTAAAGATTAACGGATGGTTATTAGCCATTATTTTCCTCCTACTTCATTGATGTACGACCTCATAATAAATGGGAAAAGGCGAGATTTCAAAACCTCATCTTAGATATCTACCAAAGTTAGGTCAAGGCTGCCATTCATGGGCTTATAGAGTAGGCCAAAGCAGGCATACAGTGGGAACCGAGTCAGCCTGAGCTATGCCTTCAGCCCCACCTGCTGGATTATTTATGAAATACTTTCAACTCTGGTGACTTTCAGATTTGCTGTGCTGTATGCTTCTTTATAGTATAGGAAGGTAGAAGTGGTTTTTGTTTTTGTTTGTTTTTTCTTTCTTTCTTTTTTTTTGCAAGGATTATTTCTGGGACTTTGCACTTGCATAAGCCCACCATTCTCCATGGATTCTTGCTTATTTGTTTTTAGACAGAGACTGAGAGTTAGGAAGAGTAGGGACACATCAGCACTACTCCAAGCTCCTGAAGCCTCCCCATGCAGGCACTCCTGTGTGGTGGCCTGGGCTGTGAACTCAGGTCTGTCCAGGTGGTAAAGTAATGCGTGTGCTCTGCTCGGTGACTTAATTCCCCGTGTCCTGTAGCAGTAGAATTTAACTGTAAATTGTGCACCTTGACAAAAGTGTAAGTTCTAGGATGTGTTGAGAGCTAAATATAAATCTTCTTAGCCTAGTACTATTCTTATGTAATTTTATTGGACATTTAGGAAAATTAATTAACTCAAACGGTATAGGTTTTATTTGGACAGAAGGGAAAGTCGCTGAACAGTAGCTATGGCAGAGCAGTGCAGAAGTCAGTTTGTAGCTCTGCAATCGTCAGGTGATTGGTGTATCTGAAATGAAGGTTTGCACTTGATCTGTGTAGGCATTGCCTATTCTAGTGGGTGGAAGTGAGTAGAGTAACACTAAGCCAACCAAGGACTGCCTTATGCCTTCCATTTTACCTTAGTCTACTCAGCCGCCTTCTCAACAATGGGAGAGGTGGTTTTAGGTCTTATTTAGGACTCTTTGTGTTCTGCTGGAAGCCACTGAAAATTGAAATTTCATTTGTCTCTGATAGAATTCATGACTGGGTTATTTGTAAGGAATAATTATCCCCTCCCAAGGAAATTTTAGAAGTGCTTCAATTGTATTAGACATTTTATACTATAAATATACTTCATAAACAGGAGAGGTAGTTATTACCTAGACTGTGTCCCTTTTTAATATGCTTGATCGGACTGAGGGGATACCATACAGTCTTTTGATAGTAATGTGCTTTCTGTGATGCTTATGCTAAGCGTCATATTTCTGTTGAAACTTGACTTAAAATGGCATATAATAAACTGGGACTATTGTTCTTATAAGTCCGTAGAAGAGAAGCTTTCTCTAGCACAGGAGGACTTGATTTCAAACAGAAATCAGATTGGAAGTCAAAATAAATTGATTCAAGAACTGAAGACTGCCAATACTACTTTGGAGCAAGACTCAACCAAGAAGGAACAGCAATTGAAGGAACAGAATAAAGTTTTGCAGGATATTCAAAAAGAAAAGGTATTTTTGTTTCTTTCTATATGAGAGTCTTAGAGTCTTACTGGCCACAGGCGCAGTCCTGCCAGACCACACAGCCAGTGCAGGCACCATCGCCACACTCATCAGCTCTCTCAGATGGACATTCACACTGCGAAACACTTCGGGGCCTTAGAATGCTAATGCAGTGACCTCCTTGTAGCCGCCTGGGCATTTCTTCCCACTTTTCTTTCTGCTTTTTTGTTCTGCAAGTAAATCTGCATCTCATGCCATTGTTCCTTGGGTATTTAGAGACAGGCAGCACAGCCCCTCTGCTAGAGAGGGTTCTCTAGGTGTGTGGATGAGGTCATAAAAGGTCTGGACATAGTTCTTAAGTTTGCCATTCTTAGAATTAAGAATCAGCTTTCTGTGAAGAGGAAGTTGTACTTTATGTGTACTTTATATAAATGATGCTAAGTTATAAGGCTGAAAGCATTTTATTCTATGAACCATGTAGGTAAGAATCAGTTAAAATTCAACATGCTAGGAAGATTCAGACCCTGGGGACTTTTAGCTGCATAGTTGGAATCATATCCCCATCAGCTGATAGGATGTTATTCTGAAGTGTCCAATTCCCAGAGCTCTTGGTAGGGCTAGCTGTCCAATTCCTAAACTTGTCTTGGGTTGAAAAATGTGGAGAGATGCCTTCTGAAAATGGGGCTAGTGAGTCTGGAATGAAATGCATGATTCATGCCTCAAGTCGAGAGAATTCCAACAGAACTATAGCTTATAAAGATTTAGTTGCAAGAGCTTTGTATTAGACTTTTAGTTCCATTAGTTTTGGCTCCACTACTAGTAGATTATTTAACTTCTTTAAATTTTTGCTTGGTTTGACTTTCTGTTAAGTACTTAAAATTATTTTGTATTATCTTTTTACAGTCACTGAAGGAAAAAGAACTTGCAAATGAAAAATCTAAATTGGCCGAGATAGAGGAAATTAGAAGTAGACAAGAAAAAGAAGTAACTAAATTGAGTGAGGAATTCAAGTCCCACAAGCAAGAAAGCCTAAAGGCACGTGAGCTAAGCATCGTTTGTCCTTCTGTGTTGTTTGTCCTTCCGTTGTTGTAGTATTATTAAATGAAAAATTGAGAATTTACTGTGTGCCAGGCACATTTTTGTATGCTTAATCTTGTTCTTACAGTGTTCTTGTTTTGCACATATTAAAAGTCTTTACTCGGTTCCTTAAAAGTTTAGATTTTGCTAAGCACATAGTCAAGAGAGTTACTGATTTAGAGAACTGTCTATAGATAGTAAGTGTCAGAACACCTAGGAGTTCACAGTTACGATTTTAGAGGATTCTACTTTTTCAGCTGGTTTTCTTTTTATATCCTTTAGCTCTTGCTATAAGACTTTTTCCTGCCACAGCCACAGCCACAGCCACAGCAAGGGTGGCAGTTGAAAATTTAACTCACCTTGTTTTCTCTGATAAAGGTGATGTTTTCATTTGCTCCCATAATGCCTTTTACACTTACCATAAAGATAGACATGGTTGGGGTGGAGTAGATAGCATCATGGTTATGCAAAGAGACTTTCATGCCCAAGGCTCCAAGCTCCCAGGTTCAGTTCCCCACACCACCATAAGCCAGAGCTGAGCAGTGCTCTGGAAAAAATAAATAAATAATAAAATAAAAAGATAGACCTGGTGGGGGCTGAGGAGGTAGCACAGTGGTAGAGTGTATGTACACCTTGCACGTGTGGAGCTCTGGGCTCAGTCCTGGTATGACTTCTGGCAGAGTGGTGCTCTGATCTCTCTCCCTCTCTCTCTTACAAAAATCAAATTTAGAATTTTTTTTTTTGTCTCTAGGATTATCTCTGGGGCTCGGTGTCAGCATTACAAATTCATCACTCCCAGTGGCCATTTTTTCTTTTTTTTCTTACCCCCCCCCCCCGTCTTTTTGGATAGGACAGAGAGAAACAGAGAGGGAGAGATAAAGAGAGACATCTGAAAACCTGTTTCATCGCTCAGGAAGCCTCCCTGCAGGGGCTCAAACCCACACTCTTGGCACAGGTCCTTGCGGTTAGTCCTGTCTATGCTTAACCATGTGTGTGCTACCACCAAGCCCCCAGGCTTGACATCTTTATCATCTTGTTGGGTGATGGATGTATTACTGATCACTGTGCCCTCCTAGTGTGTGCTTTCCTTAGCATGGAGAATCTGTCTTACTTCTCTTATGGTTTGATTCCCAGAACCTGTTGATACCTACATGGCCATACGCCTAAAATAAGTGAAGAGAGCAAACTAGAGAGCAGAGATTTTTTAATATATGTATATATATAATTTAACCAAAACATCAAAGAATGACATATAGAAAAAAAGCTAGAACTCCTGTAGTTGTGATAGACTGCATCGGTTTAGCTCCATTTTGAATACTTACTATGAAGATGAGCCGCTCTTGCCTTCACTTTGTCAACAGGAGGTGACAAATCTCAAAGATGCCAAGCAGCTTTTGATTCAACAGAAACTAGAGCTCCAAGGGAAAGTGGATTCCCTGAAGGCAAATCTTGAACAAGAGAAGAAAAACCAGCAGATGTTCAAAGAGCAGGTGCAAAAGGAAGAAGATAAGTTGAAAAAAGAATTTCTCGAGAAGGAAGCTAAACTGGTCAGTGAATTGATCAAAACTGATTTTATAAATCTCTCCAGTGAGAGAATGTTTCTTCTTGGGAGTTAGGATTGAAATGCTTACCTACCATTTTGATTTTTCACTAGGAAAGATCTGGTTTATTTGACTAGCTGGCACGTGATTGGAATGATTTTCCTCTATGATTGTATTTTGTCCACCTAGGAATCCACATAGATCAAAATTCCAAAAGTTAAAGACACTTTTAGTACCTGCGAAACATAAAGTTCTTAACTATGTAAACTGAGGTAAATGTCGCAAGTACTGTCCTTAAACCCAGTTTAAATGTTGTTAAACTCAGTTGTCTGGTCAGAGTGGATGCTGAGGAGGGAAACGGAAACCTTAGTTTTGAGTCACAATGACCTAAGCCTGCTCTTCCTTCCCTGGGCTTCACATGCCAGACGGGAAGCGTCTGGCTTTCCTCTGTTGAATCAGTTCCAAGTAATAACCCAGCTACCTTGACCATAAGGCCAAGGATGCTAGTCGAAGATGCACAACTTCAAGCTCATACAGTGATTTGAAGGGCTTTTTTTTTTTGGCAGGTTGATAGAAACAGAAGGATGCATGTGGAATTTGAGACATAAGGACAGACCGGCTTTGTTTGCAGGGTGCCTTGCTATCCCCTGACTGTGTCTTCTCCTGCCCTGGTGGAAAAGGAAAACTCTCAGATTGCTTAACTTTAACTTGATACTTTGAAGTTTTGCTAACCATCATTTCAGCACTGTGGCCTTTGAGCCAGTTCAAATGTCACAGATGTTTGTGGAATCACTGTTATTAGAACATTAGGAAATACACTTTCCTGCCTCCTTTCCTGAAGAAGTAATATCACTTAAGTTGCCAGTTAAAGTTCAGCCACTAACAAGTTTACTTTGCATTGCTTTTGTAATGGGCATTCTCCCCACCATTTCCCCTCTTCTCAGCATTCTGAAATAAAGGAAAAGGAAGCAGGAATGAAGAAGCACGAAGAAAATGGAGCTAAGCTTACCATGCAGATCACGGCACTGAACGAGAACCTCGGCACAGTGAAGAAGGAGTGGCAGTCCAGCCAGCGGAGGGTCGGCGAGCTCGAGAAGCAAACGGACGACTTGCGGGGTGAAGTGGCTGTGCTGGAAGCGACCGTTCAAAACAATCAGGACGAGCGCCGTGCCCTGCTGGAGAGGTGCGTGTGCAGTCAGGGCCGAGCGCCATGCACTGCTGGAGAGGTGCGTGTGCAGCCAGGGCCGAGCGCCATGCCCTGCTGGAGAAGTGCGTGTGCAGTTAGGTCCATCAGTTTCCTGCTACGTCTTGAAGGGATTGCCATATTCCACATTTCTCTAAATAGAAAGAACTTAAGAAAAACATATAACTCCTAGAGGTATTTGAGTAGCCAAGTGAAGACTTTAACCTTTAAAAACAATCAGGTAGGGAGTTGGGCGGTAGCGCGGTGGGTTAAACGCACTGGCGTGAAGCAACCGGCATACGGATCCCGGTTCCAGCCCTGAATCCCAACCTGCGGGGGGTCACTTCAAAGGTGGTGAAGCAGGTCTGCAGGTGTCTATCTTTCTCTCCCCCTCTCTGTCTTCCCCTCCTCTCTCCATTTCTCTCTATCCTATCCAACAGCAACGACATCAATAATAACTACAACAATAAAAGAACAAGGGCAACAAAAGGGAATAAATAAATAAATAAATATTTTTTTAAATTCAGGTAATTTAATTAAAAAAAATTTTTATGAAGACAGAGAAATTGAGAGGAGGAGGGGGAGGTAGAGAAGGAGAGAGGAAGAGAGACACCTGCAGCCGTGCTTCATCATGTGTGAGTTAGACAACTCCCCTCTGCAGGTGGGCAGGTGGGGACCTTGAACCAGGGTCCTCGTGCGTGGTGGCCTGTGTGGTTGGTCAGGCGAGCCACTTCCCTGCCCCTCAGGTAACTAAAGTTAACATTACTAAAGTAGCTTGGTAGGCCGCGCTCGTGATCCAAATTTGACTCCAGCTCCCACTGCTTTGGAAACATGGATGCTGGGGTGTCTTTCCCTCTCGGGTTTCCCTGTGTCTATCTTAAAAAGTCAGCTAAGAGCGGTGGAGCTCTGGTGATGACAAAAATTAGTTATCTGTGTTCTAAAAGTGTCTTTAATGATTGTTTCTTTTTATAATTGTTACTCTTTCTAATCTATTCTAGATGTCTTAAAGGAGAAAGTGAAATAGAAAAGCTCCAAACCAAAGTCCTAGAACTGCAGAGAAAGCTGGATAACACAACTGCAGCAGTGCAGGAACTGGGCCGAGAAAACCAGTCTCTTCAGGTGGGTCACCTGCTGACGGGAGGTGGCTTCATACTCTGAAACGCCCCTCTTAGTGAAAAGTCCATTTTCAACATTTAAATAATTGAATATTTTTTACAGTATATCTTCTGTCTGTACAGTAGTATTGTTGATATCATGGACAGTTAAAAGACATTTTTATTTGAGGCCCAGGGAGTAGGGATTCAGGCCATTCCTGAATTGTGAAGACAGGAAGAATTTAGAAGTCAGGAACACAAAGGAATAGATTAGATTAGAATAGATCGTTACATGTTAAGGGCATGTGCCTTGTTAGGCTTGGCTGAGGTTTGAGTCTTGGTACCACACAGTACTGTGGCCTCTCTCCCTTTCTCCATTGCTCTCTTTGTGTGTCTATCTGAAAGAAAAATGGTCAATCAGCCCGGGGCAGTTAGGTCATGCGTGAGATCTAGTTCTGTGAAATCGAGAGGGATGTGAGGGTGTAAGCTCAGCCTCCAAAGAAGGCTTGATTATTAGCACTGCAGTGGACGAGAAATCACCAGAAAGCTTGAAATCACCTGTGTGTTTGAGCAATACAATTTTACTTTGCTGCTGCTCTGACTCAAGAATGTAGCAGCTTTTGTCAGTGGAGGTGAGCAGTGTTTGTGATTTAACAAGTGTTCTTCCTCAGTGTTCTAGAACATGAACATCATGTCAAAAGTCTGTCATTCTTGGGCCAGTGGAAACAGCTCACTTGGACAGTGTGTTGCCTTGTCCTGTGCTCCCACCATGCTGAAGGAAGGCTTGGTGTTGTGGTCTTGTTCCACACCCTCTCTCTACACCTCTCCACATCTAAAGGAGAAAAGTAGCAATAAGAAATTCCTCGTTCTTTGAAATGTTGAATGTTGCCGTGTATTGAAACCTTTTAAATGCTTTTTTAACAGATCAAGCATACACAAGCACTGACTAGGAAGTGGGCTGAAGACAACGAAGTCCAAAACTGCATGGCCTGTGGGAAAGGCTTTTCAGTAACAGTGAGACGGGTAAATGCTTCGCTCGTGGTCCTCTGGTTTGGGGATTTACTCCTTGGGGACAGAGTGTCAGCCTTTGAAACAGTCCTGCATTTTATAGGCTAACTTTTTTTTTTTTCCTACTTAGAAGTTCACTGTGACTTGCAACTACCAATACCTGGGGTGATTTGATTTGATGTGGCCAAGTGCTAGCTTATGCATTTGAGTTTTGTTTTTAAATTCAAACATTGCTGACCTACGAAGTTATTCGTTAAAAAAAACCATTTGTTGTAGCAGTGAGCCAGAAATGGATTCATCTATTTGAGTCATCACAGGCTTCACTGTTTCTGATGATATTTTTTTTTTCTTTCATCACAGACACAGAGAGGAAGAGAGTAGGAAAGACATCAGGCTGTTAAGAGACCGGAAAGATCCCTTTGCATGGTGCTCCCACGTAGTGTCAGAGGCGAGGCTCGAACCTCGGTTCTCACATGTGGTAGAGTGTACTCTCCTGGGTCAGCTGTCTCCCAGCCCCCAGAAGACTTTTAAGAACATAAAAAGCAGAGATTTAAAATCAATCAATATATATGTGAATATATGGATGTATATTTGTACTGTATATTACCATGTTGCAAGTTTTTATACCTGAAACATGTTTCATACAGGAATAGTTTTTCACCTCATTGAGGTGTTTTATTAACATTTTTTTTTAATACTTTATGGGATTCTTTTGAGACTTCATGATAAACTCATATGTTTAGCATAGTATTATGAATAGGAAGCATTCAGCTTAGCTAAAGGATTATTTTTGTAGTCATTCTACTGGGGACTTACTGGTTCACAGCACAGTTGTTGACCTGTGGGTACAGTTTCCCACCTCCCCACGACAGGTGTCTGCAGAACACTCTCTTCCCGATTAGGTCCGTTTCACCGTCAAGCACCAGGACTCAGCACTTTCTCCACTCCCTCTCTTTTCTCCTTCTTCCCCAGAGTCCTTTGCTTTGGTGCAATGCACCATACTTCTAAGAGATTAAGTAAACATAATGAAAATAAAGTTAGCTAACACACTGATCCCTCGAAAGTTACATGCCTTTAAAATGCAGTTTGCAGTATTCTTGTAATCTCATATAGTCGTTGATGCCATTTTTGTTTTTGAAATTCTTTAATTTTTTTTGTCATTTTCAGCATCATTGCAGACAATGTGGAAATATCTTCTGTGCTGAGTGTTCAGCTAAAAATGCCTTAACTCCTTCTTCTAAGAAGCCTGTTCGTGTCTGTGACGCATGTTTCAATGACTTGCAAGGATGATGGGGTATTTCGACTTCAAAGTAATATTATACAGACATTAGATTTCTAATAAATGCACTTACTAGAGGTCTTGGACTGCTATTTGACTTGGACAGTGGTTGCAATTCTAGACCAGATTAGATCTCCTATATTTTAAAATGATATATCCAGTAAAACTTTCTATTTTTTGCGAGATATGGGCTCATCTTTCATTATTTTTGTTTCCTTTTAAGCTCTGGCATAGCTCTCATTCCAAGTGTAGAAACAGCCAATGAAATGTAAATAAACTTTGAACAGAAAATAGCAATGTATTTTTTTAAATATAATTTCACTGTTCACAAATGACATGAGTACATGTCCATAGTTCATTTCTTTCTAATGAAATTAGTGTACAGAAATGGACACGGCGATATCATCACATCATATATGTTGCACAATAATCCATTAGTTATATCCAGTTTTACCTTTGCGATGTCCTACATTAAACTACAACACAAACTTTTTTGTTTCTCACATCTATGACCATAGTTAGTTGCTGTGTCATAAATTTACTATTTAAGTGTGCTGAATGTGTACAATCTATAAATCCAAACATGATTTTTATTTTAACAGTACTAAGTTTTCTTGGGTAGATATTATGAAAACCCTTGTAGAATCAATTTGCTTTACTTTTTGGATATACTGGGAATGTATTTTAAAGATTAGGGCAATTTCTTCTCTATGTCTTTATTTCTCTTAAACTCCCACTTAATCTTCATTAAATATCCTATGAAAAAATTCACCTTTATTTGGAGAATGAATAATAGAGATGTATAAAGGTCATCTTCTGTTTTGTGTAAGTGGGAAACCTTCTGAGAGGAACTTTTATATTAGACTTTCACTTTGTTTCTCTAGAACCTTTAATAATCTGTATTTGCTTTTTACAAAATAGATCTTTTTTCCCTTTTCTTGGTTTAGCCACCCCAAGCATAGCTCAGCTTCCCTGTAATTAACTTTCTAACTGTGCGACTTAAAGCTTAGTAACTCATAAAGCTGTAGTCTTACATGTGACAACAAATACCAAATGACAAAGAGACATTAAATATCCTACTTTGTATTTTAGTATTAGCTAATAGGAAATTTTAAATAATTTTTTACTTTATTTACATTTTAAATGTTTCTAAACTGTTCTACATCTTTTAATTTGCAACAATAATGCTGTGAAATTACTTTTGATTAACAACTAAATAACAGAGTATCATGAAAAATGAATGTATTAGGAACCCCGTTACAGTCAGGAGTTAAAAGAGTGACCAAGGCTAATTAACAGTTAGCTTATCTGTAAGCTCAACAGTGGAATTAAATTTTAATTTATCATAGCTTGATTAACTTGGAAGATGGAAAAGCATCTGAAGAGTGAAGTCAGTGTCTTTTAGCAAAAGAGCAGTCTTTCCAGCGAAGAAAGGCCTGGCTGATACATTTATTTATTCCCATGCAGTTGGTAACAACAGTAGGGAAGGATGGGAGTTGAAAATGCACTTCCAACAAGGAGTTTGCAACATGTATTTGTGCTTTTAGGTAGCATGTGGAAGTGAGATTGTAGAAACAATGTACAGAAACTGAAAAAGACTGCCACATATTCATTTGATTACTGAAAAGCAAAACACTACATAAACCCTGTCAGTAACTATTAAGGACACTGACTGAGTCCCTTAACTTGGCTAAATCTTTGTCCTTGAGCATATAAAATGCAGGGAAATAATGGTTCTTTATTAAAAATAGTAGTTGAATGATATAAATCAAGCTAGAATTATTACTAAACAATTTTTTATATATTTCAGGTTCCCTGCAAGTCTTCTTAACTGTACACATTTACATATAAGTATCTTAATAAGTGTGCTGGAAAAACAGGTATTCACACCTCTTTTTACTGTTCTAAAATCATAAAACCTCATGAGCATTCTTGTTCACTTCATCTTCTGACGGGGTAAACAGAAGCCTCCCCCTCTCCCCCCGGCTCTGCCCCCTTTCCCCAGAGTCACAAAAATATGAACACAGCCAACACACAACCACGTATGTTAGCATTTCTAGTTTTTAGCTATCAATACTCACTTCACAGGTTCTAAATAATTTATCATAGGCTCTTTACTAACGTTAGGAATGAAACCTAATATGTTTGCTATTAACTCTCACCAGTGTAAGATGTTTTGACAACAAAAGTTAAAGGTTTTCACTTCCTTTTAATTGAAATGTCTTCTGAGTCTTTATTGGCTCTACATTCTAGCTGTTTGCCTGTAGTGTTACTTTGTCAATATCGGAGTTGGCATTACACAGAGTCACAGCTCATGATCCTAACGCAAAGCATGTTGGCATCATATGTTAGTCAATTCTGACCCGGGCACAGAGAAGCAAGTATAAATCACATCTTGCTGGGTTCATGTACAATCAAATATACCTACAGAATTTTCTGATAGGAAGAAGACAGTGTGCTGCTGGTCTAGGATTTGTTTATTTTGAAGAAAAGAGGGAAACAAACACAAAAACCTCAACGCAGTGTGCAAATAACGTTTTGTTCAACTACCTCTTAATGTGGAATTAGCTAGTGTCATAGTGTCTTCACAGCAATGTTCAATAGTAACTGCCAGATTGGTCAGTTGCCCACCTCTCTTGAAAAGGCTTGATGATTATTTTCTAGTTCTGGGAACTTCCCAGTCAACTTAGTTTTCTTTTTTAACCTTGTATTTGCATAACCAGTCTAGCTTTTAAGTGAAGAGCAAATTACGATCTTATATTTTGATACTCGCAACCTGTTTGACGATAGTTGTTTTTTTTTTTTTTTTCTTAAACGCACTTTGACTAAGGAAAAAAAAAAAAAAAACTATGGATGATTTGATCCATAAGATTGAAATGTGCCATTGATTCAGTATCCAAGACATGAGCTTGATGAGCGGTGTTCTGCAGTTATGATGCACACATCACTGCGTCTCCAGTGCCCTTTGCCTGAGTTTTAATGATCAACTTCTTATTGTTGCAGATGTGAATATTGTGCATAAACTTACTAAATTTGTGTAAAATTATATAAAATAGAATTGGGAATGAGTCCTTTCTATGTAGAAGTAAGGAGTTAATTGTAACCCGAGGCATTTCGTGTATGTGACATTGTATACTTCACGAACTGCGTCTCATATTCCTAGCTTCTGTAGATACTTCTGCATGCTTGTTTTCTGATTTTGTTTCGGATTAATGATTTGTAATGTGTTCACTATTTGTGATCAGGTAGTTGTGCCTTATGTTGTGAGAGAGTTTAGTTCAGTAGACACTGTAATTTCTAAACTCTGGTTGGAGGGTTATTGAAATTAGATGACATTATCTACATCTGTATAAAGAACAATGGAAGGATCCTAATATTGAACTGTTGTTGCTTCTGTTTTTTAATATGTTAAAGATTAAAAAATCATTTCTAGTAGATTCTTGTGATTATAAGTTATTTACTTAAAAATAGGTAACAAGGCGGTAACCATTTTTATTCATTTATCAACAGAATGCTAGAACTTTACACTTGCATGTGTGTCTCGGGTTCGAGAATCAGAGCCAGCCCAAGGAGTCAACAAAGAAGAAGTTTATTAACATTAACGGGCCATAGAAAGAGCTCGTGCTCTCAAAGAATTCTGCGCCCTGAACAACGGGACAGTACAAGCTCATGGGGTGGGGGGGGGGGTGCAGGCCGAGAGCAGAAAGCGTCATCACAGAAGCAGAGGCTGCAAGGCCAGGGGTGGGACTCGGACCCACTGCTCAGGGTCTGGTCGCCTTAGTTACCACCATCTGTTCCTGCACAGCTGTGTCTGGGAAGGTTTAGCCTCAGCATAAGACCACCACTGGGGGCGGGAGGGGGGGTGTCCCTTTCTCAAGGTCTCCAGTTATCTGGGGCTTCTCTCCTGCTTACAGTCCAGTTAGTTAACCGGACATTCTCTTTTCCATCTCAAATGTAGATGGTGATAATACATAAATGTTGTCTAACTGAGGATACCAAGTAAGTCTGTAATTTCTTTTTTTTTTTAAATTAATTAATTTATTTTTTAACTTTTATCATCTTTATTTATTTATTTATTGGATGGAGACAGCCAGAAATTGAGAGGAGGAGGGGAGCTAGAGAGGGGGAGAGACAGAGAGACACCTGCAGACTTGCTTCACCACTTGGAAAGCTTTCTCCCTGCAGGTGGGGACCAGGGGCTCAAACCCAGGTCCTTATGCACCATAACATGTGCGCTCAACCAGGTGCGTCACCACGTAGCCTCATAAGTCTAATTTCAAGAGAAAGTATTAATGCCATTTTGCTTAGGACATTTCTTTCCACTCTATATATTCTCATGAAGAGACAACAAACTGAAAATAAATATTAAACAGAAAGTAATCCCATTGTATACTTAAGCTTTGTATTCAGGTGGCTGTTTAAAAAAATGCTGGTTCGAGCCCTCGGCTCCCCACCTGCAGGGGAGTCGCTTCACAGGCGGTGAAGGTGAAACAGGCCTGCAGGTGTGTGTCTTTCTCTCCCCCTCTCTGCCTTCCCCTCCTTTTTTCATTTCTCTCTATCCTATCCAACAACAATAACTACAACAATAAAACAAACAAGGGCAACAAAAGGGAAAATAAATATAAAAGAAAAAGAAATACTAGCAGCTCTCCTGGGAACCAAAGAATATTTTAGTAGCCTACTTTGTTTCCCAGTGAAGAGTTGAATGTGCATATCCTCCAACATGTAATATTATTAGATGTGTTCTTTTACTAGCTTTCTGAAATTCCTATTTAAGTATATACATAGCATATCCTTTTAAGAAGATCCTTCCTTCCTTCCTTCCTTCCTTCCTTCCTTCCTTCCTTCCTTCCTTCCTCCCTTCCTTCCTTCCTTCCTTTCGTAAGAAGACTTTAGGTCATTCTCGACAGGTCTTGACGTGTACAGTCCCGCAAGTCTCTAGAGTTCTGTCTTCTATGACTGAGACTTCTGACCATTGACTGGTGCAGCATCCACCATTCTCCTCTCTGCGTCTATGAATTTTGACGATTTTACGCACCTGCCTAATACGTTGGACTGTCCAAAAAAGTCATGATGCATTTTTTGCATAGAAAAAAACAGAAAAAATGACATCATGGCTTTTCTGACAACCCCAATAATTTGAATCACAGGGTAGGAATCCTACCTTTGACTTTTTTTTTTTTTTGCCTCCAGGGTTATTTTTGGGGTTTGGTGCCTGCACTATGAATCTACTGCTCCTGGTGGCCATTTTTTTCTATTTTATTGGCTAGGACAGAGAGAAATTGAGAGAGGAGGGGAAGATAGAGTGGGAGAGAAAAAGATAGACATCTGCAGACCTGCTTCACCACTTATGAAGAGACCCCCCCTGCAGGTGGGGAACTGCTGGCTTGAACCTGCATCTTTGTGCTAGCCCTTGTGCTTCGCACCATGTGTGTTATTAACCTGGTGCACTATAGCCTGGTCCCCTATGGCTGACTTTTTAAAACAGCTCTTATTATCTTTATTTACTTGTTAGAGACAGCAAGCAATCAAGAGGAAGGTAGAGATAGAGAGGAAGAGAGACAGAGACACCTGCATCCCTGCTTCACCACTTGCAAAGTTTTCTCCTTGCAGATGGGGTCTGGGGGCTTGAACCCAGGTCTTGTGCCCTGTAACACGGGCGCTCAACCAGGTGCGCCACCACTGCCTCCCCCTTTTTGTTAGTATCATCAGTCTTCAGTTTATTCATGCTGCTGTATTTTGAAGAATGTCATTACTGCTTTTAAGATCAAAGAGTGGTCCACTGTAGGTGTATACCACATTTCCTTTATCTGTTCATCTGTCAATGAATATTTTTATATTCACTCATCAATGAATATTTAAGATGTTCTTCCACATCTTGGCTATTGTGAACAGTGTTCCAGTAAACAGAGGAGTGCTGATGCCTCCTGTGCACGGCATTGCCATCCTTGAGGTGTGTTTTCTAACTTTCATGTTAAGTCTTTCTCTTTAATGAGCTTTAGGGGAGAAACTCACCCTTTGTACATATAAACACGTTTCATGGACCCAGGAGTAAAGGAATCGTGAGACATCACTTCATCCTAAGCCGTTGCTCTCGCCTTAGACCAGCTTAGTATATCTAATTACCTCTGCAAGATCACTAAGTTCTTATTTTCACCAGAAACCTCTTCCTGTAATTTCTCTTACGCCACCACTTCTTGGATATGACTGTTTTTAATTACACTCAGTCTCCACTTCCAGGAACCCAGTTGAAGTTTCTTTGCTTTTCTTCATTCTCAGACACTAACAGTAGTTAGTCCCAGCTAATATGTCTCAAGATGTTTCCTTTTACTTTCACTTATTCCTAATAAATGTCTGACATTATTACAAAGAAGCTATCACCCTGAGCACAGGAAGACACACACACACACACACACCCTAAGTACACCAGTTAACCCCGGAAAGAAGTGTTTTGACAAATGCCCTCATTCAGAAAATGAAGTATTAAAATCATCCCATTTCTGTGAACATTCCCAGGTAAAGAGTTCCTTGGTGAAATCGGAACATTTTTGGCTCTTTCATTTTAAATGAAATTTAGAAATTCACTGGGATTTTCTACTTCCATGTCAAGAGTGACACAAAGTATGCCTGAGATAAATAACTGCTGGAGAAAAGGAACTTGAAACCTTACTACAGTTACAAGTAAGACCTAACCTGATTTATTGCTTAGAATAATCAAAGGACAACCAGATTAACAACTGTCAGCGTGTGTGAGGTAGGAACAGCAAGACTCATCTCCACGCCATGTAGAAAGTGAGTTTCATTATGCAGAGGCACAAGTAAAATGCTAGCACTCACGGTGGGCAGGAGAGTGGACACTGACCATCACGCTCTGCAGTCACAGCAGCTCCAGACTCCCCTCCACCTCCCGCAAGCCTGACTGAGCCAGCGTAAAGCAGCCTACAGATTAGCATGTATTTGAGAAATTCCTCCCCTTTCCCACCGGTCTCAGTCCCTCCTCATTACTGAGAATTTTCCATTTCTCAACCTGTACTTTTCCTTGTAGCTCAGCACTAGGTAAGTGTTAACAGAAGCTCGAGTGGAAGATACCGCAGTCCACAATGTCTGTTTTCATTCAGTCCCTAAATCTGAGAGGATTCTGTAGGCAGTGTGGATAAAGAGACTTTCTTCATTTCCTGATTCTTGGTGAAGCAAGAAATTGCTGCTGTTAGTTGAGCCATCCATGCTGTCTGTCAAATATACAGAGAAGGGGGAGAATGTTAGCTGACCATCTCATTTATTTATCTATTTATTTATTTTTATTTTTTGCCTCCATGGTTATTGATGGGGCTTAGTGCCAACACTATGAATCCAGTGCTCCTGGCATCCATTTTATCCATTTTATTGGATAGGACAGGGAGAAATTGAGAGAGGAGGGGAAGGAGACAGGGAGAGAGAAAGAGAGACACCCATAGACCTGCTTCACCACTTGTGAAGCACGCCCCCCCCCCCACCTTGCAGGTGGGAAGCTAGGGGCTCGAACCCGGATCCTTTCACTGGTCCTTGTGCTCTGTATTATATGCACTTAACCTGGCGCACCAGCGCCCAGTCCCCTTTGCTGCCAATCTCTCACACTGGGATTAATGTTTTCCATTGTATTTACTTGACTTGCTCTTTTGAACCAAAGAGGAGTAAAACATTTGCATCTGTTTCCCACGTTCTTAAACCTAACATCTCTTTACTCATGAAAATGCAGATGATGTTCAATGACTCCGGTATGCAAGTTGGATAGACAGTCACGAGTAATCAAGGCACTGTAACAGTCAATAATGACTAATTAGAAAAATAAGCATGGAGAATATAAATAGCTTGAGAGCTCGGTTTCCATTCTACCTGGAGCTAGAAGTTCTTAACTACTAGTCTTATTTGGAAAACAGACTGAGGGAGGAAAGCCTTAAGAAGAGTGCAGTATTGCTCCTCCTTTTGGGCCCGCACTGTTGCTCTGATACAAGCTGGAAACTTGTAAAAGAAACCCAAGCCGGGCGTCTGCTGTTCAGCTCCACTGCCCTAAGGAAAGTGGCATATTTTAAAGCTTGGAGAACAGGCTTGATGGACAGATGTCAGTATGGTGGCAGTCCCTGGAGTTAGCATTGTCTGCATACTGGCACTCTGGAAGCTGGATGGAGCTGCGTCAAAGTCTGTCCCATGCTCCAAAGCAGATCTCCTCACCTGCTACAGAAACCACAAGCCCTAGAGGCAGTTTGCACCCTGTGCTGCAGCCAGAAGTGAGGGAGGTAGTGTCAGCTCTAGGAGTGCAAGGAAGTAAGTTGTCAGCTCAGGTTTCTGGGTATAATGTCTCCCCCCCCACACCACCCCCAGCCTCTGCCCTTTGCAAAGCCCTTTGCCACATAGCTCTCCATTCACCAAGAGACCCATGCTAAGGATTTGTTTCATGTCAGTTCTGAATAGTCACAAAGACCCACAAGATCGAAATACATACTTTGATGTTTTCCGTTTGGGCTTGCAGTAAGAATGCCGCTACACATTGCCGGTATCTGTTTTCATGTTGTATAAGGAAAGCATGTCTCAGCCCAAAGGCTAGGAAAAGATTTCAAAGAAAAAAGCCAAATCAAACCACTTTTTTAGTATAAGAGCCTGGCCTTCTAGTTCTTTAACAAAGGTGGGACTTTTATGCAGATTTCAAGAGATCTCAAAAGAAAATCTGATTCCAAGACCAAAACTATTTCTTTGTGCAGAGAGGCCTACTTTATGACAATACTCTTGCTCAGTGAGTCATTCCTGGACTTGACGAAATGCAGTCAGTCAGGCCTTCAGTGGTGGGAAATAGACTCCTAATAGAAGAAAAGTAGCAGATAAGGTGGATTTTATATGAATTAAATACATGACCTAAATACAGGAAAGAATGGCCAGCTGTTAAACTCGTGTGTTTCTGTATTGAAAGAGCAAACATCAGAACAAGGGTTGTAAACAAAGTGTGCAGTCATGAAGGGGATAGGCCACCTGGGGATGCCCCTCTTCTGCCTTACGTTTGTCCCAGGTTCTAGCCCCTGGTATGGCGCTGGGGAAGCCTGTGCTGTGTTCTCCCCCTCACCCTCTCACCCTCAGCGCCTCCCCTTCACTCTCTCCCATCCCCCCTCTCCCTCTCTGTTAAAGTTGGTCTGCAGAATAAAGCCCCAGCTACTACAACAAAAAGGGGAAAAGTACTAAACCATCTTAATGCAGCAAACAGAACAAGAAATGCCAAAAATTGACCCACGTAAAATCCAGCATCGACTGATTCATGTGGAACAAAACAAAAATTAGAAATATCATTGGCCTGGTTTGTATATATGCAAGAGAATGTCATTTCCTAGGCAGTCGCTTAGAGACGTGAGAGAGCAGAATACATAGAGCCACGTGTGTGCGTGTTTACATGAAAGCTTCCTTATTGAATTATTATACAATCCCAGGAATAAAATTCTGCATCTGTACATAATACAGTTGATCTCTGTTTAGCAACAGATAAAAATAACTGTGGTTGTTTCCTGGTCACGTGAGGTATTCCGGAGATGAAAAGAGTGCTAATTTGTATTCCCGGCTGGTTATTCAGTGTGTTCAGTTTCATGATTTCTCTTGTTAGGTTAGAGGCCTTATGACTCACTGAGGCAGGTTGAGCCTCCTTTCAGAATCAGCAGGTGTGATCTTTACTTTCTGTGCGACTATCTCTGTTCCAGTACCACAGCTTACACTATTACACTGTGAATCTCAGCTTCAAGATTCCTGCTACGGCCGTAAATGACAGAGTTCCACCCAGCTTCTCTAGTGTAAGGATTTAAAGTTATTTAAAATAACTTTTTTTGGGGGGTGGACTGCCTCTGTTTATTTTACTCTCTAATTGTACTCCTTATAAACTATAGCAAATGAAGCTACATAGGTCATCCTGTTGGTCTTAGCTGGTTGTTGGAAGTCCTTGAAAATTGTAGCTTTGGGGGTCGGGCACTAGTGCAGCAGGTTAAGCGCACGCAGCGCAAAGTGCAAGGACTGGCGTAAGAATCCCGGTTCGAGCCTCAGGCTCTCCACCTGCAGGGGAGTCGCTTCACAGGAGGTGAAGCAGGTCTGCAGGTGTCTGTCTTTCTCTCCTCCTCTGTCTTCCCCTCCTCTCTCCATGTCTCTCTGTCCTATCCAACAACGAACGACATCAACAACAACAATAATAACCACAACAAGGCTACAATAACAAGGGAAACAAAAGGGGGGGAATGGTCTCCAGGAGCAGTCTCCATGGTGCAGGCACTGAGCCCCAGCAATAACCCTGGAGGCAAAAAAAAAATGTAGCTTTAAGAGGCCCAGTGGTGGTGCATTTGGTTAAACGACATATTACCAAGCATAAGTACTCAGGTTCAAGCCCCTGCTCCCCACCTGCATAGGGGAATTTTCACAAATGGTGAAGTAGGTCTGCGGGTGTCTCTCTGTCTCTATCCCTATACCTCTCAATTTTTCTCTGTCCTGTCAAGTATAATAGTGTAATAGAAAAAAGTGGTTTCTGCTAGTGGTAGATTCATAGTGCTATAGTTTTCAGTTAATCATGTTCTCCTCATGGGTTAGTTTGTTTTGGGGGTACAAGGAAATTTGTAGGCAAAAGGACTGGACATACTGAGAATTTTAAGATAAGGAGATAATTCATGATTCCCCTACTTGAACGTTCTCATTAAAGAATTACCAGGAGCACCGTCATCACACAGTTTATTAGGCACTTACTCTGTACTGGACAGTGTGCTAAGTTTTTCTCCTTTTCCTGTTATTTGGACATGTCAGATAGTGCCTGCTTACAAGTAAGGAAACAAACTGAAGTTAAGTTTTCCGGGTTCCACAGGTTCCACAACAGCCAGGACTTGAAATTAGGTCTCTGTCTCTGCAGAACTCAGTCTTTTATTTTATTTTATTTTCTCACCTCTTGCTTTTTATCAGTAAATCATTGTTCTGCCTTTAGCACTGTATCTGGACAGTTACTGTCGCAGAACAGAACAAGCAAAGTGCAACAGACAGACAAAAATGGTAGCGACAAATCAGAACGTCACAAAAATAGTGAAAGGATGACTTCTTTTTTTTTTTGGCCACCAGTGTTATCACTGGGGCTTGGTGCCTGCACAATGAATCCATCACTCCTAGTGACTTACTTTCTTTTTTCTTTTTCTTTTTTTCTTTTTTTTTTTTTGAGAGACATTAAGCGGGGAAGGAGGTAGAGAGGGAGCCAGAGAGACAGATCCCTGTAGACCTGCTTCACCACTTGTGATGTTTCCTGCCTGCAGGTGGGGCAGGGGCTTTGACTGAATCCTTGAGCATGGTGACATTTGCGTTTTACCAGGTGCAAGGCCAGTGTCAGATTCTGTGATGGTCAGCGGGTCAGATGGATGAGGAAGAGGGACACATACCTGACACGTGGAGTGGATCGATGCTCCTGACCACCAGTCGGTCGACAGGGATAGGCTGATCGAGTACGGTGCATGAACCACCCTCTTTTATGACCGTTTGCAGCTCAGGACTAAAAGAAGGGCACAGTAAGCCAGGATCTGAGCCTCCAAGCTTCTGAAACCAAAAAGGCAAATAGTACAATGAATAGGAAGTAAATATTGGTGTGCACACCTGCTGTACATTCTCAAGCAAGTCGTCTTTTTTTTTTTCTGCCTTTAAGAAACAATCATTTAAAGTATATCTTACTCTTCTTTCTGGATTTTGAAAAGCAGTACCCCAAAGTCCACAATGATTTAAAGTGTGGTATTTCTAATTCCCAAGTTTAATTATCCAGATGAGTTACAAGTGGTGTCCGTGTTGAGGAGGCACTGGAATCATTGGAATCAGCTTAACATCAGCATCTGTATTTGGGATGGGCGAGGAGATGAGGAGAAAGGGGCCTGTCCTGGCCAGCTGTGTCCATGGGCGCTGATACTACATTCTAAATAGGTTCTGTGCTTGAAAATCTATAGGTAACTGAAAGGGCCTTTTACTGTGTGAGACACTAACTTTAAAAGAAGGTGTGAAACATCATGGTGAGCAAAGAGGATTTCAAATTGTAATTCATTTACTTGTATTGCTACCAGTTATTTCTGGGGCTCAGTGCTGGCACTATGAATCCATGGCTTCTGGTGGCCATTTTTTCCTTTTTTTCCCCCTTTATATTTTATTATTATTATTATTACTTGACAGGGCAGAGAGAAATTGAAAAGGGGAGAGAGAAAGAAAAAGACAACTGTAGACTTTTGCTTCGCCACTCATGAGGTGTTTTCCCTGCAGGCTTGAACCCAGATCCTTGCACATGGTAATATGTGCACTTAACCAAATGCACCACCACTCAACCCCACACATTTTATTTTGTAGTCAAATTGTATAGCAAGAATTCAGAACACTACCTTATAATACAATATGGAGTGTCACTAATTCACGTGTTCTGATTTGTGCCATTATTTTTTATGAAGGTAGGCTGTGCTTAGCATCAGGGCTTTCTATTTTTAATTTTTTTGCCTCCAGGGTTATTGCTGGGGCTTGGTGCCTGCACTACGAATCCACTGTTCCTGGAGGCTATTTTTCCCATTTTGTTGCCCTTTTTGTGCTTGTTGTAGTTGTTATTGTTGTCATAGCTGTTGTTGTTGTTGTTGGGTAGGACAGAGAGAAATGGAGAGAGGAGGGGAAGGCAGAGAGGAGGAGAGAAAGACAGACAGACACCTGCAGACCTGCTTCACCGCTTTTGAAGCAACCTCCTGCAGGTGGATAGCCGGGGGCTCGAACCGGGATCCCTACGCCAGCCCTTCCTTGCACGTTGCACCACATGTGCTTAACCTGCTGCGCTACCGCCTGACTCCCTCTTTTTAATTTTTATTTAACTTAATTTTATATTAGTGATATAATACTGTTGTACAAAAACTGTAAGACAGTAGGGGTATAATTCCATACAGTTCCCACCACCAGAGTTCTGTGTCCTACCTCCTCCACTGGAAACTCCTGTGGTTCTCCCAAGGTCACAGATATGGACTGAATCTTTAACTATCTAAATTTATGTAGATAGATAGACAGACAGATAGATAGATATAGATAGATAGATATCCCCCCCCCCCTTTTTCTGGTGGTCCTGCCTTCTCTTCCTTTCTAGTTCACTCCTACACCTGTTACTACTTCTGAGGGTCTTTCTCTTTTTTTCTTTTCTCTCTCAGATAAGCAAATCAGGCTTCCTCTGGTGTTTCCCAGGCATACTTCCCTTTCATTGCATTAAGACTTTTGAAAGGGATAGAAACTGGTCAGAGTTTGGCTCGTTCAGATGAACTCGTCTGGGTAACTTTAAACAGGAAGCTACACAAGTTTCAGGAGTTCAAGTTATAATATGATAATACTCTTACAGCTACCCTCTGCCTGCCCACTGGCCAGTCAGTCACTGATGGGCAGTGTGTGCTTATTGTTGTGCTTAGTGATGCTTAAATCATTTAGCTCAATTTACCAACACCCCATCTAGATAGATGCTTTGGTTATTTAAAGATGAGTGCCATCAACTTTTATGACCTCTCATCTGTTTAGAGCCATGTCTTTTGATAAGTAAGTGGAATGAAGTACCGTATCTCTGGGGCTGGGTGGTGGCACACCTGGTTCAGCGCACATGTTACAACGTGCAAGGACCCAGGTTTGAGCCCTCAGTCCCCACCTGCAGGGGAAAAACTTTGTGAATGTTGAAGCAGGGCTGCAAGTGTCTCTCTGTCTCTCCCTTTTGATTTCTGACTGTTTCTACCCAATAAGTAATTAAAGATAATAAAATGTTTTAAAAAAATATCATGTCTCTGATGGCTTAAGACACATTGTAGCTTCTCCTGTCTCTCAGGGCAGGTGCCCCAGACAAAGTGTTAGAGGAGGCCCCCTTCCTGAAACCACTAACCCAGCCCATTTATTAGGGAATGGACTTGGAAATGGGAAGGTAGACAGAAACCCTCCCTGGAGGGTGTTAGGTGACACATCTGGAAAGCACAGCAAGGACACTGGCTCAAGCCACCTGCAAAGTGGAAGGTTCACGAGTGGTGAAGCAGGGCTTCAGGTGTGTCTTTCTCTCCCTCTCTATTTCCCCCTTCCTTCTTAATTTCTCTCTGCCTCGATCCAAAATAAATCAATAAAATGAATCGATTTTTAAAAATAAAGCCCCCTGTAAACCATGAATCCCCAATAAAGAAAAAAAGAACTCTTAATGGACAATGAGACGCATGACTTAGTGGGTAACAACAACAGGAATAGTAGTGAAAGCCATTAAAACGTCAAGAGGACTGGCACAATAGCTCACCTGGATAGAACACCTACTTCTTCATGTGCACAGCCCACGTTCTAACCCCTACTGCACCAGAAGAGTTTTGGTGATGTGCTTGCTTGCTTTCCCTTTCTCTGTCTTTCTGTCTCTGTCTCTATCTGGAAAAGTCCACCTGGAGCAGTGACGCTCCAGTGGAAACAACTTGAAAAAGAAAGTCCACTTTTTGTCACAGAAAATTGTAGCTCTCGTGAGAAATGGTGTGGTTTCAGTTCCCAGGTGACCCACTTTGTCTGTGATGCCAGCTTGTGATTTTTCTTGGCTTCTGAAGTAGGTAGGTAGACACAGACCCACTGGTTTGAGGGGCTAGCGCCTTGGCATGAGGCAGTGGGTGGTTTGGAAAGGATCGTCACTCTAGCTATTCTTGTGACCATGGGCAATTTGGAAGAGGAAAGGACAGAGAGAGAGAGACAAAATTACTTTGTTTTCATGTGCACAGGCAGTCAGGCTTCATATAAAGTCCTGTGATTTCTGGAACTCCTGCTGAAAGCATTGACTCTGCAGATGTGTAGATTCTGGAAATCTGTACCTCTTATGCATCCTTAAGATAACTTGCTTCATGAAGCTACTCGTCAGTTCATGGCTACACCACCAAGATATCCAATGTCTTCTAACACCTCCATTTGTTAAAGAATGAAATCTGATTTCATCTCAAAAGTCTCTCAGAAATATTTCCAAATCAGCCGCGTCAAAAATATGTCAGTTTCGCAAATGTATTTAGAATCAGGAGCTCGTTACCTTTTTGTTGCGCTTAGTTTTTGTAACTAAGAGGAAATCGTCAAAGAGGAACAGGTAGACATCTAAGAATCTGGTGCTTTCTGGGGAAAGAAAGAAGGTGACATTGGGACTGCGAAGAGGAAGCAGAAAGTTTTCCTTTGTTTTGTTTTGTTAAGTCAAATGACCCCTTAGAAGATCAAACAGGGCAGGTACCATGGCAGAGGAGGCCTGCTGCTCCGGGAGCCAGTACTGTGAGAAAGAGACTGTGACGCCGATGAGCTGGATTCTGAGCCAGGACATGGCGTGAGCCCAGATCTCCAACTTTAAAGAAAGATATTCTAAAAAAAAAAATCTTTATTTATTTGACAGAGACAGCCAGAAATCGAGAAGGTAGGGCGAGGTAGGGAGAGAGACAGAGAGACACCTGCAGCCCTGCTTCACCACTCGCAAAGCTTTCCCCCTGCAGGTGGGGATCAGGGGCTCAAACCTGGCTCTTTGCACACTGTAACGTGCACGCAGCCAGGTGCACCGCCACCCAGCCCGGGAAAGACACTCTATTAGTGATTGTACCATGTGGGTCTAAGAACCTGGGTGATGCCTGTGCTCATTTGAGATGATTCTAGGACTTGTGTGTACACGAGTTCACTGAACTTGAGTCATCTTTGCCTTTGGACTCACCTGGATGGTCACTGGCAGAGGTCCACATTGGCAGGGAAAGGAGAGCACTTTTGTGAAAGGAACTGTGCTCCCACCCCTATTAGTTTATCCTATTACTATTTTATTTATTTATTTATTTATTTATTTATTTATTTATTTATTTATTTATTTCACCTGCAGACCTGCTTCACCGCCTGTGAAGCGACTCCCCTGCAGGTGGGGGCCAAGGCTCGAACCGGGATCCTTCCGCGGGTCCCCGCGCTTTGCACCACATGTGCTTAACCCACTATGCTACCGTCCGACCGCCTATTTTTATTTATTTTTATTGCCACCAGGGTCATCGCTGGAGCTTGGTACCTCCACTACTCCTGGTGGCCACCTTCCTTCCTTCCTCCCTCCCTCCCTCCCTCCATTTCTTTCTTTCTCTCTCTCTCTTTCTTTCTCTCTTTCTTTCTTTCTTTCTTTCTTTCTTTCTTTCTTTCTTTCTTTCTTTCTTTCTTTCTTTCTTTCTTTCAATTAGATAGAACAGAGAGAGAGAAATTGAGAGGAAAGAAGGAGAGAGACCTGCATCTGGGGAATGGGGGCTCCAACCCGCATCCTTGCTCGCAGTAACCTGTGCGCTCAGCTGGGTGTGCCACTGCCCAACCCTGTGTGTGGAACCCTAAACACCAGTGTGACTGTGTTTGGAATAAGGGCTATACATTAAATGAGGACAGTATACACGGGGGAACCTGAACTGGGGGCTATACATTAAATGAGGACAGTGTACACGGGGGAACCCGAACCGGGGGGGCTCTACATTAAATGAGGACAGTGTACACAGAGGAACCCGAACCGGGGGGCTCTACATTAAATGAGGACAGTGTACACAGAGGAACCCGAACCGGGGGGCTCTACATTAAATGAGGACAGTGTACACGGAGGAACCCGAACCGGGGGGCTCTACATTAAATGAGGACAGTGTACACGGAGGAACCTGAACGGGGGGCTATACATTAAATGAGGACAGTGTACACGGAGGAACCTGAACCGGGGGCTATACATTAAATGAGGACAGTGTACACGGAGGAACCTGAACCGGGGGCTATACATTAAATGAGGACAGTGTACACGGAGGAACCTGAACCGGGGGCTATACATTAAATGAGGACAGTGTACACGGAGGAACCTGAACCGGGGGCTATACATTAAATGAGGACAGTGTACACGGAGGAACCTGAACCGGGGGCTATACATTAAATGAGGACAGTGTACTCAGAGGAACCTGAACCAGGTGGCTCTACATTAAATGAGGACAGTGTACACAGAGGAACCTGAAGCGGGGCCAGGTGGTGGCGCACCTGGTTAAACGCACATGTGCAGTGTGCATGACCCCGGTCTCCAGAGGGAAAGCTTTGCGAGTGGTGAAGCAGGGTTGCAGGTGTCTCTCTAGTCTCCCCCCCAGTTTCTGGCTGTCTCTATCCAATAAATAAAGATAATTTAAAAATTTAAAAAAAAAACCTAAAGAATCCACCAGGAAGCTCCTGGAAATTCTTGGGCAGTATAGTAAGGTGTCAGGCTACACAATTAACATACAAAAGTCCGTGGCGAAGGGAAGAGGAGAGACCCAGAAATCAGTTCCTTCCATCATAGCAACAAAAAAACAATAAAATATCTAGGAATAAACCTAACAAAAGAAGTGAAAGAGTGTTATGTGGAAAACAGAAATGCTGCACTTGTAACTACTGTATTTTACTGTCGACTGTCAGCATTAGGATCCTTACATGGGTCCTTGCACTTCGCACCACGTATGCTTAACCCACTGTGCTACCGCCCAACTCCCAATGTATCTATAATTTTATGAGATACAGAGGTTTCTTTAAAGATAGGTAGGCAGGCAGGCAGGCAGAAAAGAGTGATAGCAGAGCCCAGTGTTGTCATGCGGTGATGCGGGAGACAGAAGCTGGAGCTTCCTAGGCCGCAGCCCTTGTATTCCTGTGCTCTAGAGCATACTGAACTGTTTCTACCCAGCCTCCCATGGAAATCGAAATTTGCACTACAGGTCTGCCCAGGAGCTGAGCTTGTCGACCAGTGCTTGGCTAAGGATGATACACCTGGTACAAGGTGTGCTGCATGACACACTCTCAGCGGTGGCTGACTCTTTGGGGGAGTAAGATGATGATGTCAATAGCAGACACTGGAGTGGGGGTAGATAGCATAATGGTTATGCAAACAGACTCTCATATCTGAGGCTCCAAAGTCCCAGGTTCAATCCCTGCACCACCATAAGCCAGAGCTGGGCAGTGCTCTGGTTAATAAATAAATAAAAAAAAAACAGTGGACACTAGGTATGTACTATACCACCTTTAAGCTTATCTCTTTATGTATGTTACTTTATTTACTTATTTTTGCCACCAGGGTTATCACTGGGGCTCAGTGCCTGCACAGCTCCTAGTGGTCAGCCCCCTCTTTATTTTTTTCTTTCTATTTTTTTTTTAAAGATTTTATTTATTAATGAGAAAAAAGGAGAGAGAAAGAACCAGACATCACTCTGGTACATGTACTGTCGGGGATTGAACTCAAGACCTCATGCTTGAGAGTCCAATGCTTTATCCACTGCGCCACCTCCTGGACCACATTTTCTTTCTAATTTTATTTGACAAGACAGAAATTGACATGGGAGAGGAGATAGGGAGACAGAAGGAAAGACACCTGAAGACCTGCTTTGCCGCTCATGAAGCGTTCCCCCTGGCAAGTGGGAAGTGACACGGCTCGAACCTGGGTCCTTGTGCATGGTGATATGTGTGCTTAACTGAGTGTGCCACCACCCAGCCCTTCGTTACTTTGTTTCATCAAAAGTCTTTGGAAACAGTTAGCTATCCCATTTGGCAGAAAGAAAATGGAGGGTAGTTATTTAGTATAAAGTCTCTAGTCCAACCAAACTTTACAGGATGCTCTAGAATCCACATCTTCCATGGCCACGGCAAATACAGTTCCTTCCACCCTTTGCTTAATAACAAACGGATGAGCTTTTGGGGGTAGCGAAGGTGTCAGGTGGAAGAGGTGGTTTACCTGCAAGTGTTAGTTTTCCCTCGTAGAGGAGCTGTCGATTGGTCGGTGACAAGATATTTTCTGCTGTGTGATCCTTAAAAACGTGTTTCAGGCACTTGCAAACCAAGGAGGAAAAACAAAGGGATATATTGTTAGTGGTTGCAACAGTGTTCCAGAATCTGGGGCAATGCATTACGTCTAGAGAGTCTCAACTTTTGGGGTAGCCAGTAGATGGACAGGGGCATAAAGAAAAATGGAGCAGTGTCTGCAAGAGTTGCCCCAAGAATGGCAGCGTGACATCAGCCTTGTACATAAAATGCCAGGTGGGTGAAGGCTTTGCTCCTTGCTTAGAAAACTAATTTGTAGGGAGTCGGGCGGTAGGTGGTAGCACAGCGGGTTAAGGACTGGCTAAGGATCCCGGTTCCAGCCCCCGGGCTCCCCACCTGCAAGGGAGTCGCTTCACAGGCGGTGAAGCAGGTCTGCAGGTGTCTCTCCTTCTCTGTCTTCCCCTCCTCTCTCCATTTCTCTCTGTCCTATCCCACAACAACAGCAATAACAACAAAATGGGGAAAAAATGGCCTCCAGGAGCAGTGGATTCACGGTGCAGGCACTAACTCTGGAGGCAAAAAAAAAAAAAAAAAAAAAAAAAAGACTAGTATGGTTTCACCTGAATCCTTTTTTTTTTTTTTTTTTTTTGTACCTCTGGAATGAAAAACCTCTTATCTCTGTCCCAAAGTGGAGGCCACACTATAATCTCCCGCAGACGCCTGCATTTTTGGTAGTTGTCCAGCCACTTGACTTTTCCTTCAAGATCCCCTGGAAGACAAAGTGCATATTCAGTCTGTCTCTAAATGCATGTGAGCTATCGCACCAGGTCTAACCCAGGCTCACAGCAATCACTCAGTGACACTGACTGTCCTAGGAGCTGAGCCAGGTCTTAGGTTTATTTCACATGTTTCACTTGCTACATAAATGTCTTGGGGGCAAAGAAAACATTGATTTGAAATCATCCTTTTGCAGAGCAAAATGGAACTTAGATAAGTAATTCAGTATGTTACAGATGTCTGGTTCATTTTTGTTTCAATAATACTCTAAAGTCCTTGGTATCTTTCTCTTATTTCCTTACATTCCACAGCCTATAATTAGAAAAAGAAATAATCGGGAGTCCAGCGGTAGCGCAGCGGGTTAAGTGCACATGGTGCGAAGTGCGCAAGGCCGGCTTAAGGATCCCGGTTTGAGCCCCCAGCTCCCTACGTGTAGGGGAGTCACTTCACAGGCAGTGAAGCAGGTCTGCAGGTGTCTTTCTCTCCCCCTCTCTGTCTTCCCTTCCTCTCTCCATTTCTCTCTGTCCTATCCAACAAGGAATGACATCACTAACAATAAATACAACAATAAAAAACAAAGGCAACGAAAGGGAAAATAAATAAAAAATACTAAAAAAACAAAAAAGACAAAGAAATAATGTGACAAACAAGGACAAGTACTTTTGAGTCCTGACCATAAACTGTACATTTTCTCCATAAGCTTAATTATTTCTTTCTGGTTGGAGGCCACTTCCTCTTTTGCAGATTTGTATTACTTTAAAACATTTCTAATAATATATTGCTGTTATATTTTTTGTTTGAATCTTTGTTTTATTATTGGATAGAGTAAAACTGAGGGAATAAGGAAATAGAGAGGGGGAGAGAGGGGCAGGGTGGTGGCGCACCTGGCTAAGCGCACACGTTGCAGGGCACAAGGATCCAGGTTCAAGCCCCTGGTCCCCACCTGCAGGGGGAAGGCTTCACGAGTGGTGAAGCAAGGCTGCAGGTGTCTTTCTCTCTCTCTTTCTTTATCTCCATCCCCCTCTCAATTTCTATCAAATAATAAATAAATAAAAATTAAAAAAAGAGAAAGGGGAAGAGAGCCACTTGCTGCCCTGCCTTACCACTTGTGACGCTGTCCCCCTGCAGCTGGGAGACCAGGGACTTGAACCCAGGTCCTTGCACACTGTGATAGGTGCACTTAATCAGGTGCACCATGGCCTGGTCCCACTAATAATATATTGCGACAAGGTGGAATCACATGACTACTGGAGGCCATGGGGATTCGTGGCTTTATGACCAGAGACCTGAGAAGGAAGTCCACAGGGGCGTCTCCCACGACATGGTGAGTAATCTCCAGATGACACTATTGTTATCTACCTCTCCAGGTTGTCAAGATGAGTAATAATCTTTAAAACTACTTTCCTAGTTTTTAAAAGTGTGCCTTTCATGGAAATTTTAGCTTAATTTATTTGCTAAACTTAATCCTGGTTCTCTGGGTCATTTCAGAATCTGAACAAAAATTTTTTAAAAAGGGAGAGAACTCACAATTTGGTGGTCATTTTACTTTTGAATTTGCAAAGGAGAAGAGATTCATTTCTGTAACTCTATTTATTTACTTATTTATTTATTTATTTATTTATTTGCCTCCAGTGTTTTCACTGGGTTTGGCTCAGTACCTGTGCTATGAATCCATTGCTCCTGGTGGCTATTTTTTTTCTTTTTCTTTTTTTTTTAATTTTTAAGTATTTATTTATTTTTCCCTTTTGTTGCCCTTGTTTTTTTAATTGTTATTATAGTTGTTGTTGTTACTGATGTCATCATTGTTAGATAGGACAGAGAGAAATGGAGAGAGGAGGGGAAGACAGAGAGGGGGAGAGAAAGACAGACACCTGCAGACCTGCTTCACCGCCTGTGAAGTGACTCCCCTGCAAGTGCGGAGCCGGGGGCTCGAATCAGGATCCTTACGCCAGTCCTTGTGCTTCGCACCATGTACACTTAACCCGTTGTGCTACCACCCAACTCCCTTCTTTTTCTTTTTTAAAAAAATTTTCTTTCTATTTTTATTTGACAGGACAGATATTGAGAGGGGAATGGGAGGTAGACGGGGAGAGACAGACAGACACCTGCAGACCTGCTTCACCGCTCGTGTGCTTGCAACCAGGTGGCCAGCACCCAGCCCCCAACATTCATTTCTGTAGAGCTGGTGGGCATCGATCCAAATCGCTCCCTTTCGATGCTCTCGTTTCATACATTGCTTCTCCAGAGCACCATAAAGAAACCTTAGTCATCAGAAGGCCTGCTCTGTTCTCATTTCAGTTCTAAAGACTGCGGTTGGGTGAGGGGGTGGGAGTGGTGGTGGAGGAAAGGCTGAAGTATATGAATGATCATGTGCAGGTACCCAGGTTCAAGTCCCCTGCAGTGAGAAAGCTTCACAAGTGGTAAAGCAGGGCTGCAGGTGTGCTCTGTCTCTCTCTATTCCCTCCCCTTTCAACTTCTCTGTGACCTATTAAAGGGGAGGGGAAGCTTCGAGAGGCACCGAGCCCCATAGATAACGCTAGTGGAAAAAAAGAAAAGGAGAAAAAAAGATTAGAGTTGGCATTATTTTTAGAGCCATCCTGGGTTGCAGTGACATAAGACAGATGTTGAATGATCATTCACCCTCCCTCTGGAAGCCTCTTCCACTGGCTTTGCATCTGGCTCCAGTGTGGTGTTTAAAAAAAAAAAAAGTGCCTTTAATCATCTGGGAAGTCACTCCCCCCCTCCCGCCCCCCCCCCCCCCCCCCCGGGCCTGAAGTCACTTCAGAAAAGCTTCCACAGAAGCTTGTCCTGGGGAAACTTGGTGTTAAGAGTTCTCAAAGGCCCACCAGGATGTGGCCGGAGCCCATTGTTCTGCCCCTGTTGATTTACTGAGCCTGGAATCCACGTCAGAAAGCGGTGGCCTCAAGCCAGTGGCATCGCCCTCTAGGACGGGGGCCCAGATGTTTCCCACAAGCCACGTGCCCCGCTCTGGCCCTTTGATTTAGCCGTATACAGCGCAGGGCGCTGGGCCGCTTGTCTCAGGAACTTACGGATCGACTTCTCCACCTTCTCCTTGATGGAGTAGATGGTGATCTTCTCAGTGGAGTCTGCACTCCGCTTCCAGATATTCCTCAGCAACAAAGGGTAGCGGGTCAGCCGGTGCAGCGGGGCCACCAGGAGCTCAGGCAGATGCAGCCGTCGGCACTGTGCGTTTTGCTCGCACCACTGGGGAAGGCCAGAGAAGCCGTATCAGAGCACCTCTCCTCCCCCAAGGCACGAGAGTGTTGAAAATCTGAGACAAGCAATCAACTCCTGAGTGTAAGATACGGTGCGAAACTGGGTTTTCAGGTGTCCTTAAGGAGCATCTGTATTGCCCAGTATTTTTGCAGAGGAATGAAAGATGCATTGTTTTCCCAGCCACGGTGAAGGGATCCTCTCTGCACCCCCTCACCCCCACACACAGAGATGGCAGGCCCCGGAAGTGAGTACAGGGGCCTGTGGTAGCTGGAGTTCTAGGAGCTTTGTTTATTTGCTTATTTGTTTGCTTGCTTTGCCACCAGGGTTATCACTGGGACTCAGCATATGCACGATGAATGCACTGCGTCCCCCCTTCTTAAACTTGCCATTTGTGGCGAACAGTAGGCTACAGAGGTGTAAGGCGACAGCGTCTAGCCCCACACCACACCCACCACCAGAGCTCTGTGTCCTCACCCCTCCTCCTCTCAAAGGTCAACTTCTGTTCTCACAAGTCTCAGAAACAGTTTGAGTGCTTTTTTATCTTCCAGTTCATTTACACCAGATCTCACAGTGGAGGACACTCTCACTTTTTTTTATTTTTATGTGATAGGGTAGAAAAATTGAGAGGAAAGGGGGAGAGATACCTACAACACTGCTTCACTGCTTGTGAAGTTCTCTAGAGGTCCAGTTTAATACTTGCTGAGGGGCCATCTTCCTTACTCTGCCCCTGAAATCCTTTTCTGTAATTCCTTAGCAGAAGTTACTAGTTGGGAGTTGGGCGGTAGCGCAGTGGGTTGGGTGCACATGGCACAAAGCCCAAGGACCAGCATAAGGATCCCCGTTTGAGCCCCCCGGCTCCCCACCTGCAGGAGAGTTGCTTCACAGGCGGTGAAGCAGGTCTGCAGGTGTCTGTCTTTCTCTCTTCCTCTTCTTCTTCTAGCGTTTGCCCTCTCTTCCTCTCTGTCTTCCCCTCTCCATTTCTCTCTGTCCTATCCAACAACGACGACACCGACAATAATAACTACGACAACAATAAAAAACAACAAGGACAACAAAAGGGAAAATAAATATAAAAAATAGAAATTAAAAATATTAAAGAAAAAAGAAGTTACTAGTTAAGGGGCAGGGTGGTGCGCACCTGGTTAAATGCATACATTACAGTAAACAAGGACCCAGGTTCAAGCCCCAGTGCCCACCTGCAGGGGGAAAGCTTCACAAGTGGTGAAGCAGGGCTGCAGGTCTCTCTCCCCCACCCCTTTCCCTCTCAAATTTTCTCTCTGTCTATCCAAAATAAATAAATATTACTAGTTAAGCTTCAAGTTTGTATCTCGCTTAAAATGGCTTGTCCTCACTGAGGTTGGGTGGGGTAGAGAGGAAAGCAAGGACTGTAGAGGTGGGGAAGCTAGAACAGAAACATCTGGACAGAGGAGGTGTGGAATGGTATTGGTCTGTAGTCTGAGTTTTTTTTTTTTAATACTCATTTATTCCCTTTTTGTTGCCCTTGTTGTTTTATTGTTGTAGTTATTCTTGCTATTGTTGGATAGGACAGAGAGAAATGGAGAGAGGAGGGGAAGACAGAGAGGGGGAGAGAAAGACAGACACCTGCAGACCTGCTTCACCATCTGTGAAGTGACTCCCCTGCAGGTGGGGAGCTGGGGGCTCGAACCGGGATCCTTATGCCGGTCCTTGCGCTTTGCACCATGTGCACTTAACCCGCTGCGCTACTGCCCGACTCCCTGTAGCCTGAGTTCTAAGGCCCTGTTCCCTGCTGACATACTGGCAGCAGTATTCAAGTGGGGGATGGCTGGGGAAAGTTCGTAGCTGTTTTCTCAGCAGCAGTTGGAAATTTATTTAAAACACAAGAGCTGGGGCTGGGGAGACAGCATAATAGTTAAGCATAAGACTTTCATGTCTGAAACTCTTGAGGTCTCAGCTTCAACCCCCAGCACCACCATCAGCCAGAGCTGAATGGTGCTCTGATCTCTCTGTGTATTTTTCTCTATCTCTCTGTGTCTGTATTCTTTCATTAATAGAATAAATTAATGAAATTTTTTAAAAAATAAATAAAACACAGAGCTCTGGGCCTCTGTTCCAAATTTCCACACTGCACAGAAAAACCTCTGACAGCCATGCGGCCTCAGATATTCAGGGTAAATGTGAAAGTGCCCGATCTCTCCTGGATAAGTAAGACAAGGAACACCAGACACTTGAGACAAAGATTCAGACAGGGAAATGGAATGTTGAGACAAAGATTCAGACAGGGAAATGTTGGCTTGGCAAGAGGTGTGAATGAAGTGCCTAAAGCTGTGTCTGACACCCGTCCAACACTCAGCCCATGGTCATTGCTGGCGACTGCCAGCTGAGCGGCAGTACAAGACCTGGTGCAGAGATCAGAGTTTAAGGGGCCAGGTGGTGGCGCACCTGGCTAAGCACACACATGACAGTGCGAAAGGACCCAGGTTCAAACCCCTGGCCCCACTCCATGAGTGGTGAAGCAAGGACGCAGGTATCTCTCTGTCTCTTTCTCTATCTCCCCATCCCTCTCAATTTCTCTCTGTCTCTGTCCAAGAATAAATAGATGAATCTTTATTTTTATTTATTTATTTTCCCTTTTGTTGCCCTTGTGGTTTTCTTTTTTATTGTTGTTGTAGTTATTATTATTGTTGTTGTTGTTGATGATGATGTCATCATTGTTGGATAGGACAGAGAGAAATCTAGAGAGGAGGGGAAGACAGAGAGGGGGAGAGAAAGACAGACACCTGCAGACCTGCTTCACCGCCTGTGAAGTGATTCCCCTGCAGGTGGGGAGCCGGGGTTCGAACCGGGATCCTTACACCATCCTTGTGCTTTGCGCCACGTGCATTTAACCCACTGCGTTACCACCTGACTCCCAAATCTTTACTTTTAAACCTATAATTACAATGCACTATCACAATTTCCCAACTATTTGAAATCAGTGGCAGTTTTGTGAAGGTAATCTCTTGCATGAATAACTTGGAAGGGAGAGAAGTACACTTGGCTTCCCTTTAAGTTTGGGGTCTGGCTAAGAGTCAGATCCATGGGTTTCCAGGGAAAACTTTGGCACTGTGGTTATTTACTCATTTGGGAGTCTAACCTATTTTCATTTCTAGTTTGAGTAAAGGAAACACTGCAGCAAAGGTGGGCGCGAGGAATAACATCATTGCAAGACTGGCCAGCTCCTCATGGGGCGCGAGCGCTTCCACACTACGATCATCCTCTCTGGCATTATGCTATTCCACTGCAGAATACTGTGCCCCAGGATGGTTCCGTAGCCCCCATGTTCCATTTCTGGAACCATCTGTTCCACCCCGGTTCCATGGCTGCCAGTTCTCAGCAACATCGCCCCGCCAGATATTCGTCGGGATGCGGCATCATCTAAGTTCATTTCCCACGTCTACGCTCAACCGGACCTACCAATATACGCGGATATCTTCGCCCACCCTGTCCGACGCTTGACGTCTCGTCATCCAATCTGGTCCCCTACGCCTACACTGAACTTCTCTGTTCCAGTCTCTTGGAAACAGAGCTGGCAGTCAGCTGAGGTCAAGAACAAACACCTCATCACAGACCCCTGCAAGCGTCAACCCGGCTTTGACCTAGCACGTTATGATCGGGCCCTCCTCAATCACTATCAAACAGGCCATGGCCGGTGCGCCGCTATGTTCCATCGCTGGGGAGCCAGAGACGACCCGAACTGCCCCTGCGGCTACAGACAGACTATGACCCACATAGTCAACGACTGCCACCTCTCCAGATTCAAAGGAGGTCTCGAAACTTGACATCAGGCTCAACCTGACGCTGTTGACTGGCTGCGGAAGAAGGGCAAACGCTAGAAGAAGAAGCAAACACTGGAAGGCTAAATCTATAAAAGTAGGACCGAGTCTCTTCCCCACATCATTCCACCTTTCTTTTCTTTTTCTTTTTAAGTCAACTCTTTTTTTTTTTAATTGGATAGAGACCGAGAGACTGAGAGGGGATGGGGAGAGAGTGAAAGTTCTCTCGCCAGGTTGCATCCTACCTGCTTCACCACTCATGAAGCTTTCCCCCTGCAGGTGGGGACCAGGGGCTTGAACCTGGGTCCTTTTTCACTGTAATGTGTGCTTTTAACTGGGTATGCCACCACCTGGCCCCCATTAATCTTTTTTTTTTTTAAAGAATTTATTTATTTACTAATGAGAAAGATAGGAGAAGAGAGAAAGAACCAGAATCACTCTGGCACGTGTGCTGCCTGGGACTGAACTTGGGACCTCATGCTTGAGAACCAATATTTTATCCACTGCGCCACCTCCTGGACTACCTCATTAACCTTTCTTAGCCACACCACACCAGGCTTCCCGGCATATCCGAGCCAGGACACAGGTGCAGGGCTTCACAGCTGAGTCACTAGGCCGTGTGACTCTTTCCTCCCTGCCTCAGAGGCAGTGCTCTGGCAGAGTCTTGTAGCTACAGAGGCAATGGATTTTCTGGAAACATTCAGGCCTTTTTTTTTTTTGAAATTATATGAAAGGACCCCAACATAATATTGCAAAGTTACAACTCAGATTAAGGAAATACCAAGGGAGGAGTTCCAGGAACCAGGGAATACATACATACACACACATATTCACACACACACACACATACACTCACACTCACACACATACATACACACATATTCACACACACACACACTCACACACACATACACACATATTCACACACACACACATACACACATATTCACACACACACACACATACACTCACACTCACACACATACATACACACATATTCACACACACACACACTCACACACACATACACACATATTCACACACACACACACACACACTCACATATACACACACACACATATATACACACATGCACACATACATTCACACACACTCACATACACTCACACACATACACACATATACACACAAACACACACATATACACACACATATACACATACACACATATACATACACTCACATACACACATACACTCACACACAGTCACATACACACATACACACATACACACACATGCACATACATGCATACACGCATACACGCACACACACATACACACATATACACATACATACATACATACATACACACATACACACATACATACACACATACACACATATACACATACACACATACACACATACACACACATACACACATATACACATACACACATACACACATACACACACACACATATACACACATACACACATACGCATACACGCATACACGCACACACGCACACACGCACACACGCACACACGCACACATACACACATACACACATACACATACACACATACACATACACACATACACACACACATACACACACATACACACACATACACACATACACACACATGCACACGCACACATACACACATACACACACATACACACACACGGTTTCTAGGCTTTCTTTTTTTTTTTTTTGCCTCCAGGGTTATTCCTGGGCTCAGTGTCTGCACTATGAATCCACTGCTCCTTGGAGGCTATTTTTCCCATTTTGTTGCTCTTGTTGTGCTTGTTGTAGTTGTTATTGTTGTCATAGCTGTTGTTGTTGGATAGGACAGAGAGAAATGGAGACAGGAGGGGAAGACAGAGAGGAGGAGAGAAAGACAGACACCTGCAGACCTGCTTCACTGCTTGTGAATTGACTTCCCTTGCAGGTGGGGAGACGGGGACTCGAACCGGGATCCTTATGCCGGTCCTTGTGCTTTGTACCACCTGCGCTTAACCTGCTGTGCTACCGCCCAACTCCCAGTCTAGGCTTGCTTTTTTAGCACATGCTGAAGGTTTTATCAGAAGTGCCTTGGGCTAAAGCTTGGCCTGGAGCTCAGCGGCCATGGCTAATTCCAGAAAGGACACTGGCACTGTGGGCCATGCTGTGCTCTGGGACCACCACACAGAACAGAGTGTAAGTGGTGCTCTCAGCTCCTGCTGTCTTACGAACCATAAAATCCAGATAGACACAACCTTGGCTCTCCTGCTGATTTTCTCCTTCCAATACACCGATTTCGTCCACCAAGAAATCAATAAGCAAGTAAACTACTTTGAAGTCCCAGCCAGCATTTCAGGAGAGATCATTCTTCATAAGCAGAGACTTCTAAACAAAACATATTGATCATGTATATTTCCTCCTTTTGCACTGAGTTTGAGTATAATAATTTCCAATACAGTTTTTTCTCCATTATCTGAAAGTAGTGTTTCTAAAAAAAAAAAAAACCAACCTTCCCTAAATTGAAATGGCTTAAAGAATTACTTTTAATTTGCATGAAAAATATTTGAGCATTCCTAGATCCTGAAAATAACCTACTATGTCAAACCAAACAGTGCCTTACTCTGAAAACAACAGTAACATATAGCAAGAGCAGGCATACTGTGTAATAAGAAAGAGCAGGAAGTCAGTCCCAAGGAAGGAGATTGGTGGGACCATTGTGCTGGGGTTCTGCTGCTTCTTCAACAGCTGTTGCAAGACTAACAAGGCATGAAATATCACAGCGATGTTTTCCGTATATATTATTGCCTCCTGGGTTATTCTTGGGGCTCAGTGCTGTCACTATGAATCCATTGCTCCTAGCGGCCATTTCTATCTATCTATCTTTTTAAAAAAATTTTATTAGATAGGATAGAGAGAAATTGAGAGAGGAGAGGGATATAGGGAGAGAGAAAGATAGATACCTGCAGATCTGCTTCACCGCTCGTAAAGCCTCCCTTCTGCAGATGGGGACCCAGGGGTCCAAATTGGGATCCTTGTGCGGGTCCTTGCACTTAGTCCTATGTGCGTTTCACCAGGTACGCCATCACCTGGCCCCTTAAAATACTTTTTTATCAACTTTATTTATTTGATAGAGACAGCCCGAAATTGAGAGGAAGGGGGAGATAGAGAGGGAGAGAGACAGAGAGCCTGCAGCCCTGTATCACCATTTGTGAAGCTTTCCCCCTGCAGGTGGGGGCCAGGGGCTGGAACCTGGGTCCTTGTGCATTGTAATATGTGTGCTCAACCACCCAGCCCCCTAGGAATCCTTTTTTTTTTTTTTTTTTGCCACCAGGGTTATTGCCGGGGCTCGGTGCCTGCACCACAAATCCACTGCTCCTGGAGACCATATTTTCCCCCTTTGTTGCCCTTGTTGTGGTTATTATTATTATTGCTGTTGTTGCTGTCATTGGATAGGACAGAGAGAAATCTAGAGAGGAGGGGGAAGACGGGGAGAGAAAGACAGACACCTGCAGACCTGCTTCACCGCCTGTGAAGCGACTCCCCTGCAGGTGGGGAGCCGGGGCTCCAACCTGGATCCTTAAGGCTGGTCCTTGCGCTTCGCGCCACGTGCACTTAACCTGCTGCACTACCACCCGACTCCCCCCCCCTTTTTTTTAATGGCTAGTGAGAACTGAAGAAGCTTTTTGTGGAAGTGGAGTGGTGTCATGTGGATTTCTGAAAAGCAAGGGATACACATACCTGCTCCATCCAGACAACCTCAGGGAATGTACAGAAGAAAAGAGTACTTTACTTTCAAATAGACTCCAAAGTCCTCTCTCTGCCTCAGGTTCTCAAGATAAAAGATGGCGGCGGAGTAGTTCAGGCAGTAGGTCTGGTGGCTCTGACAGAGGCTTCCTCGGAAATACTGCAAGAGCAGAGCGGGAGGAAAACAAGGGTGAGCACTGACGCCCCACCCCCAGGCTTCCTCTTCACTTGTATCCTCAGCTGCAGAGAGGAGAAGCTGCATTGTGACTGTAGAGAGATGCAGGTAATCTGACAGACACACATTCCTTTCTTGTTTCTGGGAGTCGGGCGGTAGTGCAGTGGGTTAAGTGCACGTGGCATAAAGCGCAAGGACCTGTGTAAGATCTGGGTTCGAGCCCCCGGCTCCCCACCTGCAGGGGAGTCACTTCACAGGTGGTGAAGCAGGTCTGCAGGTGTCTGTCTTTCTCTCCCCCTCTCTGTCTTCCCCTCCTCTCTCCATTTCTCTCTGTCCTATCCAACAATGACGACATAAATAACAACAACAATAATAACTACAACAACAATAAAAAGACAACAAGGGCAACAAAAGGGAAAATAAATAAATAATTTTTTTAAATTAAAAAAAATCATGTTGCTTTGGCTGAGTGTGTGAATCCACCTGCTAATGCCCATGTCCCACGGAGAAGCAATTGCATAAGCCAGACCTTCCACCTTCTGCACCCCATAATGAGTCCATACTCCCAGAGAGATAAAGAATAGGAAACTTCCAATGGAGGGGATGGGACACAGAACTCTGGTGGTGCAATCTGTGTAGAATTGTATTCTTGTTGTTTTACAACCTTGTTAATCATGATTAGGTCACTAATAAAAATGAGAAAAATAGGGAGCCGGTTGGTAGCGCAGCGGGTTAAGTGCACGTGGCTTGAAGCGCAAGGACTGGCATAAGGATCCCATTTCAAGCTCCGGGCTTCCCACCTGCAGGGAGTCACTTCACAGGTGGTGAAGCAGGTCTGCAGGTGTCTTTTGCTCCCCCTCTGTCTTCCCCTCCTCTCTCCATTTCTTTCTATCCTATCCAACAATAACGACAGCAATAACAACAACAATAATAACTACAACAATAAAACAAGGGCAACAAAAGGGAATATATATATATATATATATATATATATATATATATGAAAAAACTAGAAACATAAAAAAAATAGTAAAACATGCTGCTCTGACAGCAAACACAATAGTTAAATTTTCAACAAGTCACCTCTCCCCCCATACTTAGGAAAAATTCAGCTTAGGACACCTTGACTTGACTCTTCTGTTCCTGTTCTGTGGAGACTTACTCTCCCTGCACAGTACAATACTGCGTTCGTGTTTTTTTGATGCCCAGCTTGTATCAGGAGTAAGAAATCAAATTACATCAAACATCTCACCAGTATCCCGCAAAGATATCCAGAAATGTCATTCTCCTCCTGGCTTTTAAAAATTGAGAGTCAGGGGGTCTGGCGGTGGCACAGTGGGTTAAGCGCATGTGGCGCAAAGTGCAGGGACCAGCGTAAGGATCCCTGTTTGAGCCCCCGGCTCCCCACCTGCAGGGGAGTCGCTTCACAGGCGGTGAAGCAGGTCTGCAGGTGTCTGTCTTTCTCTCCCCCTCTCTGTCTTCCCCTCCTTTCTTGATTTCTCTCTGTCCTATCCAATAATGAACAACATCAACAATGGCAATAATAATAATCACAACAAGGCTACAACAAGGGCAACAAAAAGGGGGAAAAATGGCCTCCAGGAGCGGTGGATTCATGGTGCAGGCACCGAGCCCAGCAATAACCCTGGAGGGAAGAAAAAATTGAGAGTCAAATTTGAGTTACTTCTAAGTGTATTGTGCTTAGTAGCACGTGTTTATTTTTTGTTTTGAAATTATCTTTGTTTGTTGGGTAGAGATAGCCAGAAATTGAGAGGGGAGGGAGAGAGAAAGAGAGGGAGAAAGACAGAGACAACCTCAGCCCTGCTTCACCACTTGCAAAGCTTTCCCCCTTTCTTTACATCTCATTTCAATAATCATTTCCCCAGGAAGAATTTCCTATCTCTAACTACCACACATCTCCCTAACGTAGAAGCGTTCTTTTATAAAATTTTCTTTTTAAAAAATAATTTAGTTATCTGCTTGTTTTGTATAGAGACAGAGAAATTGAGAGGGAAGGGGGAAATGTGTGTGGGATGGGGAGGGGAGACACCAGCCTCCCTGCTTCACCACTTGTGAAGCAACCCCACCCCCATAGGTGGGGAGCAGGGGGCTCGAACTTGGATCCTTGTGTGGGTCCTACTACTTCATACTGTGTGTGTTTAACCGGCTGTGCTATGTCCTGGCCCCTCACAATGAAAACTCTTCAAGAGCAGGAAGTGTTTCTAACTGTGCATGTTGTATACAAATGTACAACTCCGGGAGTCAGGCGGTAGCGCAGCCGGTTAAGAGCACGTGGCACGAAACTAAGTAAGGATCCCGGTTCAAGCCCCTGGCTCCCCACCTGCAGGGCAGTCGCTTCACAGGCGGTGAAGCAGGTCTGCAGGTGTCTGTCTTTCTCTCCCCCTCTCTGTCTTCTCCTCCTCTCTCCATTTCTCTCTGTCCTAACAATGATGACATCAATAACAACAACAATAATAACTACAACAATAAAAAACAAGGGTAACAAAAGGGAAAATAAATAAATATAAAAAAATTAAAAAACCACAAATGTACACATTGCATTTAGTAAATACTCAACAACTTCAATCTGTGTTATTTGAAAAACTAAATTCCTTTTCCATGTGTGCTGCCAGGTTCAAGCCCCCAGTACTCCACTCAGGACCATTCCAGCACTGGTGGGAGCTTTGTGCTGCGGCATCTCTCCTGTCTCTGGCTCTCTTTCTGTCTGAAAAAGTCAGCCCAGTGTTGTGAAGCCCTGGAAATGATGAGAAGAAAAAAAGATCAACAATTCAAATTTTTCTAAATGAGAAAAAGCTAGGAACTAACTTAAAGTGGGAGTTGGGCGGTGGCACAGTGGGTTAAGCACAGGTGGCACAAGCGGGAGGACCAGCGTAGGGATCCTGGTTCGAGCCCCCGGCTCCCCACCTGCAGGGGAGTCGCTTCACAGGCGGTGAAGCAGGTCTGCAGGTGTCTGTCTTTCTCTCCTCCTCTTTGTCTTCCCTCCTCTCTCCATTTCTCTTTGTCCTATCTAACAACGAACAATATCAACAACAATAATAACCACAACAATGATAAAACAACAAGGACAACAAAAGAGGAAAAAATGGTCTCCAGGAACAGTGGGTTTGTGGTGCAGGCACCGAGCCCCAGCGTTAACCCTGGAGGCAAAAGAAAAAAAAATCTCAAAGTGTGTGTGTGTGTGTGTGTGTGTGTGTGTGTGTGTGTGTGTGTGCGCGTGCGCGCCCCCGTGCGCTGGGGGGAGGATTGGAGGTTCAAATAACTACTGAAGAAATAAGTAGCATTGATCATATCCAGGTTAGAGGTTTTCCTCTCTTCTCCCTTCATACACAAAAGGCTTCTTAAGGATGTGGATGGATTTGAAGATTTATTTCGTGTCTTTCTAGAGACTGGCACTTTGTGAGAGAAACAATGGACTCGTGTAATCAGGTGACACAAACTATTGAATATCGCTTCAGTGGAAGTCATCTAAAAACTGGACCTGGAAATGACCTTTGCGTAGGTGAAGATTTTGCTGCTAACAAAAACACGCACAGGAGATGTGACCATGGCAAGACACAGCCTGCAAGTTATTATTTTAAAGATACTGGTTGTCAGGAAAGGAGATGAGTTCTTTGTGGGTGGGTACTGGTGGCACTTTCCCAGAAATAACAATAATAGTAATAATAGTAATAATGATGATATAATTAGATAGAAAGAAACAAACAAGTGTTCAGGGATGAGGGAGCAGGAGGAGCTTATCTCAGAAAGCGCAGGTCCAGAAGAACCTTACCTTAGTGATCACAGAGATGAAGTCCATGGTCGGCGAGGCCTCTGACCTGTTGACATGATCCTTGATGATGCTGAACAGACTGCTCGCAAAGCCAAAGCTTGTCTAGGGCCAGAGAGGAGACAAGTAGCAGGACAGACACACACTCAGGGGTAAGGGACCAGAATCAGATGGACTTTTCTATTATGCGCACCACTGTTTAACATTTCAATTTTTTATCTCCTGGCAAACTCAGACTGATTTTTCTTAACTCTCCAATATCACTTCTCTCATCACTCTTATTGGTACATTCCTGACAGCATCCTTCCATTAAAAAAAAATATACGCGTTAATTTATTTATTGGGTAGAGACAGAAATCGAGAGAGGGGAGAAAGAAAGCGAGGGAGAGAGACAGAGAGAGACACCTGCAGCCCTGCTTCACCACTCGCAAAGCTTTCCCCCTTCAGGTGGGGCCCGGGGGCTCAAACCCTGGTCCTTGTGCATTGTAATGTGTGCACTTAACCAGGTGTGCCAACTCCTGGCCCCCCTTTCAGAAGATATATATATATATATATTTAGATTTATAATACAAGTAAGAAAATAATATTCACTCTAGAAGAAATATTAGGAAGACGATGAAGATCTTAGGAATATTTTGGGTTGTCTTAGAAAACCAGAGACTACTACTTAAGGCTGTTTTCCATTAGTATAGAGTATCTCTAATATTACATATTATGTCCTATGTAGGGAGCACACAATAGTGCGCATGCCGAGTTACATATATAAATGGAATGCTGTACAACGTCAGTTATTTGTACCCAATTGGAAAGGTGTCCGTGGGTTTATTTAGATTTAGATTTCTATTTAGGTTTCCTTTTAATTTTATTTATTTATTTATTTATTTATTTATTTATTTATTGCCTCCAGGGTTATCACTGGGGTTCGGTGCCTGCACTGTGGATCCACTGCTCCTGGAGGCCATTTTTCCCCTTTTGTTGACCTTGTTTGTTTACCATTGTTGTTATTATTATTGTTACCATTGCTGCTATTGTTGGAAAGGACAGAGAGAAATGGAGAGAGGAGGGGAAGACAGAGAGGAGGGAGAGAAAGACAGACACCTGCAGACCTGCTTCACCCCCTGTAGGTGGGAAGCCAATGGCTCAAATCAGGATCCTTACGCCAGTCCTTGCGCTTTGCTCCATGTGCACTTAACCCACTGCCCTACCGCCTGGCCCTGGTTTCTTTTTTATTAACGTAAACTCCTGACCACGTGAGTCTGCCTGGCTGGAGTACGGAGTGCACATATTCCTGTGTGGAGCCTAAGCCTGGAGAGAGGCCAGAGGCCTCCACGATGCTGTCGGGGGTTTCTCTGTTGATTCCTGCCATCATGCCACGTGATATTACCTGACTTAACTCTTCCAGGTTTGCAAAAAGTCTCCATGAATCCACATCCAGGAGGTGCTCCTGAGTCTGTAGGTGTTTTAGTGTATTCATGAAGATCTTAAAAAAAAAAAAAAAAAAAAAAGATTAAGGCGCAGTGTTTTCTGTTTTTTTTAGTTTTGAAACATATCTTTTTCCAGAACACAAAACATGTGCCTTCTGAGTCTGATTTTACAAGGCAAATTAGAAATTGGTATTTGCAAGGCTAGAGCACTTGATTCACTACAGACCACAGGCACGTTAGCTCCAGGAAGCATATGGGAAATGGGCTTTTCTGTGTGAAGCCATCTTTTCCCAGAGCCCCGGCAACACTGCTATTGAACATGATCTGTTCTGATGGGCTTTCTCTGCCAACAGCACTAACTCCAGGCCAAAGTGACATTGGTGCTGAGTTCTTGTTTATCCGTCCTGCAGAAGACGCAAGCGCCCTTTAATTCCAGAGAGATACAAAGGTATATCTGGTAGCCGGGCACGGTTACCCGAGAAGCTGGTGACTGCGGCCTTGCAGCTGGTGAAATCAGTGCAGTGCATTCACCTGGAACCATGCGGAGCAGCACAGACTGCAGACAGGGAGACGGCAGAAGGTGGAATGGGGTGCTGGGAGCCTGGTGGTGAGCTTCCTGACTTGAGTAACGTGTGAACAGGGGGCCGGGCAGTGGTGCACCAGGTTAACCACACATAGTACTAAGTACAAGGACCCACTCAAGGATCCGGGGACACTTCATAAGTGGTGAGGCAAGTCTGCAGGTCTATCTTTCTCTTTCTGTCTCCCTCTTTATCTTCCCCTTCTCTCTCAGTTTCTCTTTGTCCTGTCCAATAAAGTAGAAAAACTGGCCACCAGGAGTAGTGGATTCATAGTGCAGGCACTAACCCCCCAGTGATAACCCTGGAGGCAAAAAGAAAGAAAGAAAGAAGGAAGGAAGGAAGGAACAAAGAAAGAAAGAAAGAAAAAGAAAGAAAGAAAGAAAGAAAGAAAGAAAGAAAGAAAGAAAGAAAGAAAAAGGTGTAAACATAAGCTAAAAATAAGACAGAGGAGATGCAGAAGGGCTGGGTGGTGGCACACAGGTTCAGCGCACATAGTACGAAGCTCAAGGACCTGAGCAAGGATCCCGTTTTGAGCCCCCTGCACCCACCTGCCGGGGGGGGGGGGGTCACTTCACAAGCGGTGAAGCAGGTCTGCAGGTGTGTGTCTGTCTTTCTCTCCCCTCCCCTTTTTTTTTTAACCAGAGCACTGATCAGCTCTGACTTATGGTAGTATGGGGGATTGAACCTGGCACTTTTGGAGCCTCAGGCATGAGAGTCTCTTTGCATAACCATTATGCTATCTACCCTTGGCCCTTCTCTACCCTTCTCTATCATCCTCTCCCCTATCAACTTCTCTCTGTTCTATCCAATAAAATAGAAAGAAAGTGGCCGTCAGGAGCAGTGGATTTGTAGTGCAGGCACCAAGCTCCAGTGATAACCATGCAGACAAATTAAATAGATTCAGCAATCAGAGGGGGGCTGATTGCTGTGCTTCTCGGCTTCTCGTCCATGCTGAGAAGTTGTGTTTAGGAAATGAAGAGACACCTAAGTAGATAAAAAACACATTTTCTTATGGTCCCGGGAAAAGGCACTTCCCTCCCAATTTCTTTTCTTTCCTTTTCTTTTCTGGTCCCCAAAGCACTCAACTCATATGTTTCACCTACTTCAAAAGTCAAATTCAGCATGACCATTTTAAGTCAAATTCAGCATGACCATTTTAAGTCAAATTCAGCATGACCATTTTAAGTCAAATTCAGCATTACCATTTTAAGAACTAGCAAGTGGTCCAAGAAGTAGGTGCATTCACTGGTGAACAGTTCCCACACAGCCTCCTGCTGCTTCCTCCAGTCGGCTTGATCCAAAGGAAGTTCTTGATGTGTTTCCAGAACTTCGTTCCAGGTCTTATTCTGTGTCCAGGAGAAAAGAGAACAAAACATTTTTGTCCTGTGGGCTGACCAGCTTACTACTTGCTCTGCTGTGCAGTAGAACAGAACAAAGCAACCCCAGAAGAAATGATTTCCTTGTACACGGGCATCTTTCTTGGGGAGGGGGGGTGCCTCACGTCGCACAGACGGGCTTCTCTCTGTGTGGTTTGGGGTGTACTGGGGATGCCTTTAGTTCTGATGAAAAGCAATTCTAACCGGTATTGGTTGAATCACACTTGAAAGTTTTATGCTGAGTCCTTTTCACATCATTTAGAAAGAGAGAGAGAGAGAGAGAGAGAGAGAGAGAGAGAGAGAGAGAGAAAGGGAGAGACAGAGAAAGAAAGATGCAAAGAGAGAGAAAGAGAAAGAATGAAAGAGAGAGAAAGACTGGAAGGAAGGAAGGAAGGAAGGAAGGAAGGAAGGAAGGAAGAAAGAAAGAAAGAAAGAAAGAAAGAGAGAAAGAAAGAAAGACAACCCCCAAAGAATCCCAATTCCAGAACTGGAAAATCTGGTCCAGTTTCCTCTCTTAAAGTCTATTGACGTTAGCCACTGAGGAATCATGAGAATAAGTCTGAAAACCCTGAAGATAACTTTCAAAACTGTCTTATCCACCCAACTTCTTCTTATTTTCTCATTTTACTTTTAACCCAAATTATTTTTCAAATGACTCAATGGAAGGGCAGTGAGGAAGTAGTCGTTTTTACAGCTATGAACACTTACACAGAGTTTCCTGGCCCCCAGAGTGGTCTCTGATACCCCCCCCCATTGTTAGATAAAAGGGCTTTCCTGAGAGGTCAGTGTGCATCAAATGCAGACCTCATTCCACCCGCAGTGAGTTCCTCTCTTGCACTTTGCTGCCGTTGTGAACCAGGCAGTACTCTGAAACTTGTAACAATGCTTAAATCCAGAACAGAAACCTGGCTGCTCAGGAAAGAAACTCAGAGATACCTTAAGGCTGTAGAACTCAAAGCCCCTGAAGTCTGTAATCTTCACCGAGGACAGGCAGTTTTCCAGATCTGATATGTGCTTGTCTCTGCTCTGCTGAGGGACGGGTAGAAGCAGGATTTCAAACGGGAGTGTGTGACCTTGGTATATTCATGCCTGAGAAAAGACTTCAACAGTTCAACACTGCAACGTCGTCGATAAACAGGGCTTGAGGGTCAGGTCCGAGTCACCTTCTGACCTAGAGGCCACGGAATCTGAAGGGCGGAGCTGTGAGGCTGTCTGTTTCAAATCTCTCATTTTACTCATGTAAAAACAAACAAACAAACAAACAAACAAACAAAAACAACTAAGGCATGGGCTGTTGACACTGCACAAAGATAAGCTCCAAATCTGGTCTGAGAGCATACCCATTGCCTCTCAGGCTGACGTGACAGCCTTCATTGTTATATTTTAAAATGTTTAAAATTTATTACTGGGTAGAGACAGAGAACAATTAAGAGGGCGGGGAGGTAGAGACAGAGACAGAGAGATACCTGCATGCAGCCCTGCTTCACCACTCATGAAACTTCCTTCCTCAGCTGGGGGCCACCTTGACCGGCTATGCCACTGCCTGGTCCCCCTTTCATAGTTATAACTCAAAGCATCAAAAGGTGCCTCACATGCATTAATTTAATCCAGGTTTAGCAGATGGCTAACTATAACCCAGGGTGTTTCCAGACACAAAAGCGTATCTTTTCCACACAGAGACAGGCAGGGCGACACTGACAGACCACAGCACTGAAGTTTTGTTTCACATAGCGGCTTGCGCACAGGGCAAAGCAGCAAGTGATGCAAATGAGCTAGTTTGCTGCCCCCATAGAAAGTTCTGTATGCAGATATTTGTACAGGGGCCAGGTGGTGGTGCACCCAGTTAGGCTCATATAGCACTATGTGAGAGGAGCCACACAAGGACCTGCGTTCGAGTCCCCAGTCCCTACCTGCAGGGGGTCACTGCACAAGCAGTGAAAGCAGGTCTGCAGGTGTCCATCTTTCTCTCTTCCTCTCCATTTCCTCTCTTCTTCCTTCTTTATTTATTTTGCCTCCAGGGTTATTGCTAGAGTTCAGTGACAGCACTATGATTCCACTGCTCCTGGCAGCTATTTCCCCTCCCTCCCCCTCTCCATTTGAGAAATTGAGAAAGGAGGAGATAGAGAGGGAGAGAGAAAGATAAGACACCTGCAGACCTGCTTCACTGCTCGTGAAGCGGACCTCCCTTATTTATAACAATATACATTTAAATATGATTCTAAAGGGAACAAGATTCTTGCAGAAAAGCTGGAAAACAGAGAAAACCAAAGTTACCATAACCTCTCCCTTCAGAGAAGTGCTGAAAACATTTCTGATTATACTTAGAGTTCATTCTTCATGGTGTTGTGTTGACACCTTTTGTAACTGGTCTTTGAAATATGTTCTGCTGTGACCTTTATTTATTTATTTATTTTCTTTTTCACGTGGTCTCCTGTTGCAACATCATAAATGACCCACTTAACAAGCTTACTTTACCGATTAAATGAGGAAGAAGCTCTCAGATTACAACGGCTCAGACTTTCTGAAGTCAGCTTGGCAGCGTTTCATATGGTTTTCCGTGATTTTCTTTCTTTTCTTTTCTTTTCTTTTCTTTTTTTTAACTTGTTCTCTTGCCTCAGGGTAACTGATGTTGGAATAACTCTCTGGAGTTACAACTTTGATGCAAGTGGATCTAGGCCATGTGAGAAAGCGACGGGAGGCCACTTAGTAAGTAGTTTGAGAGTGGGCGGGCAGCTCCCCATGTTTGGAAAGCAGACCCCTGAAAAGGTTTGAGGATGTTTTCAAGGGCTGGGCTTGGTTTCTCTGGTGAAATCATGGCCCTGAAGAGGAGACCTGTTAGAGGCTTGGAACAAAGGAATCTTGGAGGCAGTTGGGAACCTCCCACTCTCCCACAGCAGTGGGGACACATGGCCTTGGTTGATGTCTGAAACCATAGTGACTGCATGTTGTGGAAATGGAAAGATGCATCAGCAGCCAGTTTTGAAAATAAAAAAGAAGCTGAGACAATGGAAAGCACGTAGGAGTGGTGGGTGGCGAAGCGAGTGGGCTCTGGGATTTGAAGGGCGCTCTGAGCAGCTTCTGCCCCAGTGCTTGGTGGGTACACAGGTGGGAGGAGGGGGCAGTCCTCTCAGACAGCACGTGAACTCTCTCTTTTTTGAAATTATTGTTTTTTATAAAAAGATAAGGATTCTTTTTTAAAAAATATTTATTCTCTTTTTGTTGCCCTTGTTGTTTTATTGTTGTAATTATTATTGTTGTCTGTCTTCATTGTTGGATAGGACAGAGAGAAATGGAGAGAAGAAGGGAAGACAGAGAGGAGAGAAAGACAGACACCTGCAGACCTGCTTCACCGCCTGTGAAGCGACTCCCCTGCAGGTGGGGAGCAGGCGGCTTGAACCAGGATCCTTAGGCTGGTCCTTGCGCTTTGTGCCATGTGCGCTTAACACGCTGTGCTACCTACCATCTGACTCCCTGAAATTATTTTTATTATCTTTATTATTGGTAGAGATAGCCAGATATCAAGAGAGAGGGGGGAAATAGGGAGGAAGAGAGACAGAGAGACACCTGTAGCCCTGCTTCACCACTTGTGAAGCTTTCCCCCTGCAGGTGGGGAGTGGGGACTTGAACTGGGGACCTTGCACATTGTCTAACATGTGCTCTCAACCAGATGCGCCACCACCGGGCCCCGCACATTAACTCCCTAAAGTGATGACTCCTTTTAGTGCTTTGTAGCATCCTCTGTGGCGACTCTGGCTGGGAGAAGTGAGGAGAAGGGTAGTAAGTTTGCAGAGGAAGAAGAAAGGGGAGAAGTCGGGTTTAATTCTGGGGTTTCAGCCCACTGAGATATGAGCGGAACGGGCCTGTGCAGTCCACACTGGTGACAGGGGAATGGAGTAAAATGAAAACATGTCAATGTGAAATACACATTTGACAAAGTCTGACAGAGGGAGGGAACTGCACTCCTGAGCACAGGCAAGCTCTTCATAAACTGATGAGAGAAGGGGAGGAGGGCTCGAGTCCAACTAGGCACCCTCTGCTCTTAGGAGCAGCAGAATGCTGAGGCTGCAACAGGCTTAGCCAGACTCTTGGGCTCTTCAGTGTGACCTTGGGCAAGTTTTTTCCCCCATTTTATTAGATAGGACAGAGAGAAATGGAGAGAGGAGGGGAAATAATGAGGGAGAGGATGAAAGAGTGACACCTGCAGACCTGCTTCACCACTTGTGAAGTGACTCCCCTGCAGGTGGGGAGCCGGGGGCTTGAACCCAGATGCTTACATGGTCCTGTGCTTAGCACTATGTGCGCTTAACCGGTGCACCACTGCTTAGCTCCCTTGGGCAAGCTCTTCAGCCACTCTGAACCTCAGCTGCAAACGTTTCCAAGAAAGTTTCCCATTAGTCAAGCCAGGGTGATAATGTTACAGAACAGGTTGGGTTACTGTGAGAATTAGCGAGTTAGCATGTAAACTATGACAGGAGCTGTTACCATGCCTGGTGCCTGGTAGCTTTGTCTTATGCATTTTCTAGCATGACTGCTATGGTTACTGACGGTTGTGGAAAAAAAAAAAAGGAAGGAAATGAAGCTTTAAAAAAAGATAAGATTCTAGAATTGGGAAGGAAGTATTTGCTGTATTGATATAGATTGTCATTTCTTTTTTTAAAATTTTTATTTATTTATTTATTTTCCCTTTTGTTGCCCTTGTTGTTTTTTATTTTTGTTGTAATTATTATTGTTGTTATTGATGTCGTCATTGTTGGATAGGACAGAGAAATGGAGAGAGGAGGAGAAGACAGAGGGGGGAGAGAAAGACAGACACCTGCAGACCTTCTTCACCACCTGTGAAGTGACTGCCCTGCAGGTGGGGAGCTGGGGGCTTGAATCAGGATCCTTACGTTGGTTCTTGTGCTTTGCACCACGTGCGCTTAACCCGCTGTGCTACTGCCTGACTCCCTAGATTATCATTTCTATAGAAATGAATTCCTTGAGAAGTTAAGGTTCAAAGGATGAAAGTAACACGGAGATACACTGCTCTCAGGCCGCTAGATTTTATTTTCATCATGTCCTTGTGAAAGTGAGCTTTCAGGAGATGCATTTTCTCTCTGGTGCTGAGAATATTTGCTGAAATATCTTGTCACTCCTCTAATTACTCTTTACGTATATCCTCCCCACCCATCACTACTTATCACCAACAACCCTGCACAGATTTTTAGTTTTCATTTCACAAGTCAGTGCGACCTTCTCCCTGGGCACTTTGACATCCTCGCTCTCCAGGCCAGGGCTCTGGAGATAGAATCACACATGTGACATGTGATATGTGGGGGACACCTTCCTAACATGTGGGGTGTGTCTACTGTCACTGGTATTGTCAGGAGCAGGGGACAAGCCTTGTCCCTTTCCCAGAGAATGGGAGTGGGGAGACAGGTTGTGTGGTAAAGAACTTGCCTTCCCTCTGCCCAGAGCACACCTGAACAAAAGGATGGGCTGTGGCCAACCCTCGTCTTTGCCAGTGAAGAAGCAGGGACCACTGGCTTCCATTTATAACTTTCATCATGGGCTGAACCAAGACAGATTTTAAAAAAACAAAAAACACTAGGACTAATCCCCCTTGTGTTGCCAGAGTGCAAGTATATTTGCGGAACCTGTTTCTGTAATAGCTCATCAATTTTTCATTGTTCCCAGTGTACAGGGCTGAGCGGTGCGAGCTGGCTTCAGCATAGGGCCTGTTCTCCCAGCTGTCTCAGCGCCTGCATTTGGCGCGGTCAAGCACCCCAGGGTCAGGACTGGTTCGTGTTTTGCAGAGTGCACTGACCACAGGCAGTTAGCAGTTTTGCTGCACAGAGTGGCACCGTCTGCCATGTTCCATAGCCACCGTGGTGGCCAGAATGACATCACTTAGACTCCATGTACCACCTCCCATTGTGTAGAGGGAAAAAAAAAGTGCCAGGAAGAGGTTCTCCAGTCATTTCTTACATTCTTTGCCACGAGAGGACAAATTAAACGTGACGGGGTACCACACTCACCATTCCTCTTTTGGAGAAAGGCCATCTTGACTTTCTGGATTCTGGGGGACAAGAGTAGAAATGGTATGTTAGGGCTTTGAGGGGCCAGTGACAGACCACAGCAGCACTTCACAGAGACGTGTGGTTCCAAAGGAGCTCAGAAAAGCTCTCCTGAGATGCTCAGTCAGTCTCTGTGTTCACATAGAGGAATGTGGATGTAGCATGTGGCAGCCTCAAAGTTGGGATTCTATTTTTTTATATTTATTTTATTTATTTATTCCCTTTTGTTGCCCTTGTTGTTTTTATTGTTGTAGTTATTATTGTTGTTGTCGTTGTTGGATAGGACAGAGAGAAATGGAGAGAGGAGGGGAAGACAGAGAGGAGGAGAGAAAGATAGACACCTGCAGACCTGCTTCACCACCTGTGAAGCGACTCCCCTGCAGGTGGGGAGCCGGGGTTCGAACCGGGATCCTTATGCCGGTCCTTGTGCTTTGCGCCACCTGCGCTTAACCCGCTGCGCTACTGCCCGACTCCCTGGGATTCTATTTCTTTGTTCTTTTTTTTTTCCATAAATTTATTACTGGATAGAGACAGACTGAAATTGAGAGGAGAAGGGGAGAGAGGGAGAGAGACAGAGAGACACCTGCAGCCCTGCTTCACCCCTTTTGAAGCTTTCCCCCTGCAGGTGGGGACTGGGGGCTTGAACCTGGGTCCTTGCACACTGCAATGTGAGTGCTTAAGCCTGGCCCTAATAGAAATCAATCTTTCTTTCTTCGTTCCTTTTCTTCTCTCCTCTATCTCTATCTCTATGTCTATCTCTATGTCTATCTCTATCTCTATCTCTATCTCTATCTCTCCTTCTCTCTTGTTCTTTTACCCAGAGCATTGCTCAGCTCTGCTTTATGGTGGTATGGGGGACTGAACCTGGGACTTAAGAGTCTCAGGAATGAGAGACTCTTTGCATAACCACTATGCTATCTCCCCTGCCCAGTATTCTATTTCTACTATAAGGTGATGCACTTCCCTCTCTATACTAGAGCAAGAGCTTCTTATTTTCTCTGTTTTTAAAAATTTTAATTATATTTTATTTATTATTGCCTAGAGATGGAGAGAAGTTGAGAGGGGAGGAGGAAGTAGGAAAAGAGACAGAGAGAGACATCTGCAGCCCTGCTTCGCCACTCACGAAGCTTTCCCTGCTGTAGGTGGGGACCGGGGTCCTGAACCTGGGTCCTTGTGCTGCACTGTCATGTGTGCGCTCAGCCAGGTGCATATCACCTGGCCCCAGAATCTCTTATTCTCTGTGGCTTCCGAGAATGTTATAAGGTATCAAAGACAGCGAGTCACGTAACTCGGGGGACTGGAAGGACTCCTTCCAGAAGCCACCCCAGCGTATGTGCCTTGAATACCCTGCGGGAGCTTCAGACTAGCGACGCCTCAACCAAATAAGCTGCAGGTGAACTACACACAGGCTCCGGGCAAAGGGCCAACACACTTCACCAGCTTTCACTGGGATTTTCTGTTGCTGTTGGCCACTTTCCAACTAGCATTCTTCTTTTTTATTATTATTTTTAATATATTTTATTTATTTATCAAAAGAGAGAGAGAGAATGAACCAGATATCACTCTGATACATGTGCTGCTGGGGATCGAACTCAGGACCTCATGCTTGAGAGTCCAATGCTTTATCCACTGCGCCACTTGAACCTGGGTCCTTATGTACTGTATAATGTGTGCACTTAACCAGGTGAGCCATCACCTGGCCCCTGCTTTTCCTAACTCTGGGGGCAGTTTGGGGGCCTTGGGGAAGTTTCACAAGTATGCAAAGTAAAGATTAAATGAGATTGTACGAATTCTACCATCTTTTGGTACTTGTATTAAATATTAGGTTTCACTGAATTGAAATCTCTATTTCAACACTATCTCTCTTTTTAAAGATAGATAGATAGATAGATAGATAGATAGACAGATAGACAGACAGATAGATATAGAGAGAACCAGAGCATCACTCAGATATATGGGACTCTGGGGATCGAATTTGGGAGTCACACTTCCCAGTCCAGCGGCCCCTCCGGAGCCTATCCCTCAGCAGTGTCTCTAAGTGACTGACATGCACATCAAAGCTTGAGAACATGATTTGGGATCCTGAGAACTCTGTCCTCTGCTCCTTGAGCAGAGCTGTGGAGGGACGTGAGAGAGGATGTCCCCACTCTGACGTCCAGCAGGTGCTAGACACAGGACTTAGCAAAGAGAACCTAGTAGGCAGATTCATCAGGTGGCATTTGTAGTAAGGATTCATTTCTTTAAAAAAAAAAGGCTATGTTAAGAATAAAACCAGTTTCATAGGCAGGGAAATAAATAGTTTAGCTGGCAGAGCAAGGAAGCTGCATGTCTGAGATTCCCAGTCCAATCCCTGGATCCGCAGGAGTGGAGCTCTGTCTTCTCTCTTCATTTAAGGGGAAAAATCTGCAGCCCTGCTTCACCACTCAGTAAGGCTTCTTTCTGACCTGCAGGTGGGGAGCAGAGGCTTGAACCCTCATCCAACAACAACTGCACCCCTATCATTTTAAAAGATAAAAGCAGCTTCAGGTAGACCACACACACTGCAATGTGCAAGGACACGGGTTCAAGCCGCTGCCCAGAGGAAACTTCATGAGTGGTGAAGCAAGGCTGAAGGCGTCTCCCTCACCTCTCCTCCCTTGCCCCTCTCTCCCTCCCCCTTCCCTTCTTTCTCCCTCTCTCCCTCTCCTTCCCTCTATCCCTACCCTCTCCCTCTCTCTCTATTCCTCCTCTCTCTTCTCCCTCTCCTCCTCTCCCTCCCCTCTCCTCCTCTCCCTCCCCTCTCCTCCTCTCCCTCCCCTCTCCTCCTCTCCCTCCCCTCTCCTCCTCTCCCTCCCCTCTCCTCCTCTCCCTCCCCTCTCCTCCTCTCCCTCCCCTCTCCTCCTCTCCCTCCCCTCTCCTCCTCTCCCTCCCCTCTCCTCCTCTCCCTCCCCTCTCCTCCTCTCCCTCCCCTCTCCTCCTCTCTCTCCCCTCTCCTTCTCTCCCTCTCCTCTCCTTCTCTCCCTTCTTCCTCTCTCCCTCCCCTCTCCCTCTCTCTTTCCCCTTCCCTTCTTCCTCTCCCTCCCTCCCCTCTTTCCTCTCTCCCGCTCCCCTCCCTCTCTCCTTCTGTCCCTCCCCCTCCCTTTCTCTACCCCTCCCCTCCCTCCTCCCTCTCTCTCCTCCTCTTCTCCCTCTCTCCCTCCCCTCTCTCTCTCTCCCTCCCCTCTCTCTTCTGCCCCTCTCCATTTCTCCCTCCCTCCACCTCTTCCTCCCCTCTCACTGTAATACCTATGCTCAGCCAGGGGCACTGCCACCTGACCCCATCAGTCCCAAATCTTATCTCTGTAAGTGGAACACTCCACACCAAGACCAGCGCCCAGCTCATTGTCCTCACTGGTCGCACTTCTGTCCTCCTAGCGACTGCCCGTGACCTACTGGTTATTAAGTATTTTGAAAGATTCCCCCCCCCCCACCAGCACCCAAGTATTATAGTCTCTGTCCCAGAGCTGACATGTGACAAGTCTTTGCTGGGTGGACAGGACCTGGATTCAGCTGCAGGAGTGGGTGGTGACACAGGTAATCAGCAGCTCCATCAGACACCAGGAGGTCCCCGGGGAACACCTCGAGGCTGGGTAAGTTGAGGACCACCGAGCTCCGTCGGCGCTCGAACAACCTGCACAGAGAGATAGAGAGAGAGAGAGAGAGAGAGAGAGAGCACTGAGAGTTGGAGGCAGGCAGGCTTTTTGTGCAGAACCCCCTGAGCACGTTTGGCAGCTCTGAGGAATACTTGCTTTCTCAGAAGAACTTGGAGGCCGCTCCACAGCCCCACACTCCAGGCCCCGGCTGGGGCTCAGGGGAGCACAGTCAATGCAACACCCGTTCCCTTGACCTGCTCTCTGAGGCTCCCTGGTCATCTGTGATTCTGACCAGCGCAGTGTAGGGGAGCTTCCTCAGAAATGTCAACACAGTAGTCAGGCGGTAGCGCAGTGGGTTAAGCGCACCTGGTGCAAAGTGCAGGGACCAGCAGAAGGATCCTGGTTCGAGCCCCCGGCTCCCCACCTGCAGGGGAGTCGCTTCACTGGAGGTGAAGCAGGTCTGCAGGTGTCTGTCTTTCTCTCCCCCTCTCTGTCTTCCCCTCCTCTCTCCATTTCTCTCTGTCCTGTCCAACAACAACATCAATAACAACAACAACAACTACAACAATAAAACAACAAGGGCAACAAAAGGGAATAAATAAATATTTTTTAAAAAAAGAAATGTCGACACGGGGCTGGCAAAACAGCTCACGTGGGTGGTGTGCTGTGTGCCGCCTGTATGTGTGTGTGAGCTGGGTCTGAGCCTGGCCGCACCCCTTCGCGGTGCTGCTGTGGTCTCTTTCAACTTCTCTTTGTCCCTCTCTTTTTCCTCCTTCCTTCCTTCCTTCCTTCCTTCCTTCCTTCCTTCCTTCCTTCCTTCTTTTTCTTTCTTTGCTTCCAGAGTTATCTTGGGGGCTCAGTGCCAGCACTATAAGTCCACTGTCCTGGCAGCCATTTTACTGGATAGGACAGAGAGAAATGGAGACAGGAAGGGGAGACAGAGAGATAGAGAGACACCTGCAGACCTGCTTCACTGCTTGTGAAGCGACCCCACTGCAGGCGGGGATCCGGGGGCTCGAACCTGGATCCTTGTGCCAGTCCTTATGCTTAATACTATGTGTGCTTAACCAGGTGTGCCACTGCCCACCCTCCCTTTTCTTCCTCCTCCTTTCTTTCCTTTTAAATTTTTGGATTATTAAAACGCTCCATTTATTTAGATTTCTGACGCCGTGCTTGTTCCTTCAGCCCTGTGACGACATTTTTCTGCTCCTCAGTCAGGGAAGCAGGCTTGATCCTGTCAGACTCACGTAGCACACAAGGAACCACACCGTAGGCCCCGCTGACAGGCTTTTTGTCTTCGACAGCCTCTTAAGGGTTTTAGTCCTCACTTGCACAAACCCCCATCCTACATGGTGTAAAGGTACACAGTCCCATGACCTGGGCTGCGGGACAGCCTAGCTGTGTTAGAGGCTGTGTTTTGTAGCACAGCCTTCGCCAGTAGGTCAGATGCTGGACCATCGTGGATGCCTGTAGACACCGTTCTCAGAAGAGCTCGCTCTCTCTTTCATTTATCTCTCTATCTGAAAATATCATCCCAGAGCAGTGAAGCTCTGGTTATGACAAAAAGGAAGAAGGAAGGAAGGGAGGGGAAGAAAAGAATGTCAACGCAAGGACTGGAGAGAGAGGTCATTGGCAGGGACTGTGCTTTTCTCATGACAGTGGCCCAGGTTCAAGCTCCAGCATCAATCACATGGGAGGGACCACAGCACGAGGGGATGGTCTGATGCTGTGATATCCTCTTTCTCCCATTCTCTCTGTCTTTTAGATCTTTTTGCTCGTTTCTTAAATTAATTTAATTATTATTGGATATATATAGAGAGAAATTGAGAGGGTAGGGGGGATAGAGAGAGAGAGAGAGACAGAGAGACCCCTGCAGCCCTGCTTCACCACTCATGAAGCTTTCCCCTGCAGGTGGGGACCAGGGACTTGAATCTGGGTCCTGACACATTGTAATGTGTGCACTCAACCAGGTGCGCCACCACCTGGCCCGTCTCTCTCTTCTTGAATTTCTAGATGAATCTAGATGTATAGCTCAGCCAGCAGAGTGCAGGCCTTGCATGCCTGAGCCTCCTGGTTGGATGCCTAGCACTGCAGGTGCTAGCCTGGGACTCTAGCGTCTTACCCCCCCCATATATATATGTATATCACGTCAAAGAAATAAAATACACTTTTAGGCGAATAGAAGAAATATCAACACAAATGTACCCAACTTGTTGCAGCTCCGAAGGTCAGTAGGAAAAAGCCCTGGACATAAGCATCTTTGCAAATGACATGAACCACTGCAAGGGGTGGCCACCGTGTGACACCCCCAGGGCCCAGAGGCCAGTCGCTGCAAGTCAGCCCTTCTCCTTTTCCCAGAGAGGAACGAGAAGCAAGGTTCTGGAGAAGCTCAGCAAACACACCTATCATCACTGGTTTTCATCTCCACCTCATGAAACTTCCGGTCTGCCATCTGCTGAACTGTTGTGAGGTGAGGTGAGTGGCCGGGGAAGCAGGCATAGCCAGGTCGGGGTGGGGGGGTCAGGGGCAGCTCCAAAGCCACCTGACTTTTGCCCAAGGGACTAGAGTTCAGAAGCTGCCCCAAGGAACTTGCTGGGCAATGTGGGGCTGTGGGGCTCTCCACAGTTTCCCCATCAAAGTTGGTCAGGCTTTTTGTGGCTAGTTGTTAGAGGTGCAATGCCCTCTCTTGATTGGTCTGATGGTGCAAGAAACAGGCCTTCTCTGTGTGTGTGTTGGTGAGCGCTCACTGTCATTGTGATGATGACTAAGGAGGGAATAGGGTTCTGGTGTCATTCTGCTCCTGGTAAGTGGAAGGAGAGTGCTGACCTAGTGGAGTGGCTCTGCACAACGACCTTCACGCCTGGGCCAGCAGAGTCTCAGGTTCAAACCCCAGTCTCACCAGAAAGCAGAACTTCACCCCTCTGGTTAAAAAAAAAAGGAGGGGGTTGGGCGGTAGCACAGCGGGTTGGGTGCACGTGGTACAAAGCACAAGGACTGGTGTAAGGGTCCCGGTTCGAGCCCCCGGCTCCCCACCTGCAGGGGAGTCGCTTCACAGGTGGTGAAGCAGGTCTGCAGGTGTCTATCTTTCTCTCCTCCTCTCTGTCTTCCCCTCCTTTCTCCATTTCTCTCTGTCCTATCCAACAACAACAATAATAACCACAACAAGGCTACAACAACAAGGGCAACAAAAAGGGGGAAAAATGGCCTCCAGGAGTGGTGGATTCATAGTGCAGGCACCGAGCCCCAGCAATAAGCCTAGAGGCAAAAAGAAAAAAAAAGGCTTTAGGGGGCTGGGTGTTAGCACACAGGGCTAAGTGCACTTTGTACAAAGTACAAGTACCCAAGCAAGGATTGTGGTTCGAGCCCCTTGTCCCCACCTGCAGGGGGAAAACATCACAAGAGGTGAAGCAGGGCTGCAGGTCCCTCTCTCTCTCTCTCTCTCTCTCTCTCTCTCTCTCTCTTTCTCTCTCTCTTCCCCCCCTCAATTTCTCTCTGTGTTATCCAAAAAATGGAAAGAATGGCTACCTTACCTGTGCCTGGCAGTGGACTAGACCTCCAAGCAGTTTGAAAAGAAGCCCTGGGGCCAGGCAGTTGCACATCTGGCTAATCACTCACATTACAATTTGAAAGGACCCAGGTTCAAGCCCCCCCCCGCCCCCCCCCGTCCCCACCTGCAGGGGGAAAGCTTCATGAGTGGTGAAGCAGGGCTGCAGGTGTCTCTCTGTCTCTCTCCCTCTTTCCCTCCTCCTCATTTCTCATTTTTTTCTCTGTTTCTATCCAGTAATAAACTTAAGACAAGATGCAAAGCTCAAGAGGACTTTCAATTTAGAGCTCATGAAAGTAGGGATGTTTGGGGTTACCATCCAGCATTTTATTACTGCTGTTTGCTTCTTATGACGAAATGCCATCTGTATGGAGTTACTGGAAGAAATCACTGTGATAAGTTTAGAATTGTTACCTCCCTCCCACAGACAAAGCGGAGCGTGTACAGTTCAGGTGGAGTGAATAGCATTCCCAGCGACTTGGAGGAAGTAGAATTTTTTTTTTGAGACTTAATTTCTTAATTAAGTGGAGATCGCAGCAGGAAGATTTAATTTCCTAATTAAGTGGAGATCACAGTAGGAAGTCAACCAGGAGAAATGCAAAATGTCTGTGCTGTGACTGACAGCACACCACCACTGTACGTACAGTGGTGACGTCACGCTGTGGCAATGTCTTTGTTTAGAAAAAGTACGAGACAAGCATTCTCTGAGGAACGTGGTTTTTGTTTGCTTGCTTGATACTTGTATATTCTGGTTCTTGGCTTCAGAAGAAATTTCCTAACCTAAGAGGCTGGGAACTGGCTGCCTGACCTAGACCTCACAGTCCCCTCACAAACCAGCTAACCAGATGCCTCCCACCCGCCCCCAGCACCCTCCTCAGACGCCACCGACACACAGTCACACTTTCACTAACCCTGAGTTGCGTTGATCTAGGCTGGTGAGACCGGAAGGGACCATTCCCATAGCTGCTGAAGGACTCTTGTCTCTCCTCTGGTACCAGATGGTCTCCTTAATCTGTCTGCTGCTGGCTGTCTCAGGATTCATGGCGTGGGCTGGGATGGCAACAATTTGGAGAATCTGGAGAATTCTCCCACTGCTGAGAGAGCCACACGTCCAGGACTCCACACTCAACAATGAGCCTGCTCCAGATGTGGGTGTCAGAAAAGTGCCTGGCTGCTGGGAGTGCGTCCTCCAGTGGACCTTATATGCACACCCTGTGTAAGAAATACTCTGGTCCTGGTGGCGATTATTCTCATTTAAAATCAGTCTGTGCAAGTTGAAAAACAAGATCAGAAGGGAAAACACCAAGCAGAACTTGGACTGGAGTTGGTGCATCGCATCAAAGTAAAAGACTCTGGGGTGAGGGTTGGGGGAGGGTTCATGATGGCAGAGGAGGACCTAGTGGGGGTTGAATTGTTCTGTGGAAAACTGGGAAATGTTATGCATGTACAAACTACTGTATTTTACTGTTGACTGTAAACCATTAATCCCCCAATAAAGAAATAAAAAATAATAAAATGAAATCAATATTGGTTTACTGAGCATTGAGTCTTAGGAGACACTATCTTAAAATCTTTATGTGCTCTGAAGGGAGGCTGGACAACATACTCTATGCTCCACCTGAGGAAGATGGGTCCTGATATTGGGGCAGCTTGGAATGTTCCTACTCATGACCACAGAATGTGAGCTCAGAGCTACAGGGATGCAGAGGTCACACAGGCTCCTAAGCTGAATATGAGCCCCTGATCACATCAAATCGACGGGGTTTACAATCAACAATATTTATACACCTTTCCCATATTAGGGAGCTACTCTCTTCCCTGATCCAGCTTTCTGGTCCTTTTCCAGCCATGACATCATCTCCTCAGACAATAACTTGGATCCACCTGCATATCAGATGTCAGGCTCAGGGGAAAAAAAAAACTAATATAGCCACAAGCCCTTTGGAATATAACTAAAATATGCCTACTAGCTAACTACAAAATGGAGGACCCCCCAACACTTCATCTGCACTATTCCAGCCTTTAAGTTCATGATTGATCAACAATTTGTTTGGCTTTGTATGTTGACTCTCTTTTCAGCCATCAGGTTCCAGATGCTAGCAGGATGCCAACCATATTTCTCTGGATAGACAACCCCACCAGTGTGTTCTGGAGCTCTGCTTCCCCAGAGCCCCACCCTACTAGGGAAAGAGAGAGACGGGCTGGGAGTATGGATCGACCTGCCAACACCCATGGTCAGCGGGGAAGCAATTACAGAAGCCAGACCTTCCACCTTCTGCCTCCCACAATGACCTTGGGTCCATGCTCCCAGAGGGACAGAGAATGGGAAAGCTATCAGGGGAGGGGATGGGATTCGGAGGTCTGGTGGTGGGAACTGTGTGGAGTTCTATCCCTCTTATCCTATGGTTTTGTCAATGTTTCCTTTTCGTAATTTAATTTAATTTTATATTATTATTATTATTATTATTATTATTAATTTTGCCTCCAGGATTATTGCTGTGGCTCAGTGCCTGCACCATGAATCCACTGTTCCTTGAGGCCATTTTTGCCCTCTTTTGTTGCCCTTGTTATTATTATTGTTGATGCCATTCATTGTTGGGTGGGACAGAGAGAAATGGAGAGAGGAGGGGAAGACAGAGAGGGGGAGAGAAAGACAGACACCTGCAGACCTGCTTCACCGCCTGTGAAGCGACCCCCCTGCAGATGGGGAGCCGGGGGCTCGAACCGGGATCCTAATGCCGGTCCTTGGGCTTTGTGCCACGTGCGCTTAGCCTGCTGCGCCCCCGCCCCACCCCCCCTCAATGTTTCCTTTTCATAAATAAAAAAAAATTTAAATATGTTTATGTGCATGGTCATACTGGTTTTTCACAATCAGAAAATTTTCTTTGTTTTAATTATTTAGTTTTTATTATCTTATTGGATAGAGACAGCCAGAAATTGAAAGAGTAGGGAGAGACAGAGAGGGAGAGAGACAGAGAGACACCTGCAGCCCTGCTTCACCACTCGCAAAGCTTTCCCCCTGTGGGGACCGGAGGCTTGAACCCGGGTCCTCACGCACTGTAACATGTGCACTCAACCAGGTGGGCCCTTTTTTAATAGAAGAAGAAATTACTGCTCTCATCATAGCGTGCAGGGAGCCGAGGCTTAGAGGAACTAGGTGAGGAGCCTGATGTAGGTGACATTATTAAAAGGAAGGCCATCAGAACCACAGTTCAAAATTCAGATATGCAAGTCTGACTCTAAAATGTGTATATAGAAAGGGAAGGAACAGATGCTACAACCCATTTTATAATAAATACAAAGTTAAAAAGTGAATGCCGTGGTGGTTATTATTTTAGTGGAAGCTCCCTCTCAGCCCCAACCCCTCACAAAAAATATCTAGACCAGGAATTATGTCCACATCCTAACCTATGCTCTCTCCAAAAGAGATATTTCTTTTAAAAAAAATTTTTTTAAAATCTATTTATTGGATAGAAACAGCCAGAAATCAAGAGGGGAGGAGGTGATAGAGAGGGAGAGAGACAGAGAGACACCTGCAGCCCTGCATTCCCCCTGTGGGGACCAGAGGCTTGAACCCGGGTCCTCACGCACTGTAATACTTGCGCTCAACCCGGTGCACCACCACCTGGTCCCTAAAAGAGATATTTATATAACCCAAGTCCTTGTGTCTCTGTACTTGATCTTACTTGTCAGAAATGTCTTTGCGGTGGCACACTGGGTTAAGCGCACTTAGTGCGAAGCTCAAGGACCCCAGTTCAAGCCACCAGCTCCCCATGTGCAGGGGGAGGGGAGGAGTCGCTTCACAGGTGGTGAAGCAGGTCTGCAGGTGTCTATCTTTCTCTCCCCCTCTCTGTCTTTCTCTCCTTTCTCAATTTTTCTCTGTCCTATCCAACAACAATGGGAAAAAGATGGCTTCCAGAACCAGTGGATTTGTAGTGCAGGCACCAAGCCCCAGTGATAACTGCAGAGGAAAAAAAAGTTTTGAGGGTTGGGCAGTAGCGCCGTGGGTTAAGCACACGTGGCAAAAAGTGCAAGGACCAGTGTAAGGATCCAGGTTCAAGCCCACAGCTCCCCACCTGCAGGGGAATCTCTTCACAGGTGGTGAAGCAAGTCTGCAGGTGTCTGTCTTTCTCTCCCCCTCTCTGTCTTTCCCTCCTCTCTCCATTTCTCTCTGTCCTATCCAACAACAAACGACAACAATAATAACCACAAGGCTATAATAAGGGCAACAAAAGGGGGAAAATGGCCTCCAGGAGCAGTGGATTCATGGTGTAGGCACTGAGCCCCAGCAATAACCTTGGAGCCAAAAAAAAAAAGAAGTCTTTGCAGATATAATTTGATTTTCTTTTGACGAGAGCACCACTCAGCTCTGGTGACTGGTGGTGCCAGGAATCACACCTGGGAGGTCTTGCACTCAAATCCTGTGTGCAACCTTTGTGTTACCTCCTCAACCCTCAAGCCCACCAAGCCCACCAATTGCATGGATGAGATGTCAGGGGTCTTTCCCTGATGCCTGCAAAGCTTTTATTCTTGGGAGGTTTGGCAGACCCACTGCCACAGTCTGGAGCCCTGGCTGTAAGCTCAGAGCTGGTCTCTAGAGAGACATAATCTCCCTGCATCCTAGCGAATGGCTCAGTCTGTCCCTGCAGGTATTGTTAAAGCTTGTCCTAGATTCATACAGCACATCTTGTGCCTTTTATCCTTGTCCTTAAAATTTCTCTTTGAACCACAGTGAAATGTTTCTGGCCTTTCCATTTCCTTCTCTTGACAAAGCCTATGACAAGTGGATGTTGATGAAGCCACAGGGCCATGTCTCTGACAATTCAAAATGAAAACTACCCCTCCTGTGGCTGTCAGAGCCCAGCTGAAAAAGGTCACAGTCAAATGCTGTCTTTTTCAAGGAGACTCTTGAAATTAAGTTTCTTTCACCCATAAATGTGAAGAATGCCTTGGGACTGTTAAAACAAGGCACCCTTATTAATATAAGTCACCAGGCTCCCCTATGTCTTGGAAGCAAAGATTCAAGACTCAACAGATTTCATGGCACTTAAATAGATACTCGGGAGTTGGGCGGTGGCGTAGCGGGTTAAGCGCAGGTGTCAAAAAGCGCAAGGACCGGCTTAAGGATGCGGGTTCAAGCCCCCGGCCCCCCACCTGCAGGGGAGTCACTTCACAAGCGGAGAAGCAGGTCTGCAGGTGTCTATCTTTCTCTTTCTCTCTCTATCTTCCTGTCCTCTCTCAATTTGTCTCTGTCCTGTCCAACAATGACAACAATAATAACTACAACTATAAAACAACAAGGGCAACAAAAAGGGAATAAATAAATATTAAAAAAAAGAAAAGGAATAGATACTCACCTAGGTTGATGGGGTTCATCTCCCTGAAATAAATAAATAAATACATGTTAGAGTTTTGTTCAAATTTATCCCACATTCTAAAGCAGACATCTTGAAGGGTTAGGCTATAAGTCTTCCTAGCTAAAATGTTTAGGGACTGGGGAGAAATGACAGTGGTAGAGCACTGAACTTGCATGCCTGAGGCCCTAGGTTTGGTCCCTGACATCAAGAATATGTCAAAGCTGAGTGTTGTTCTCTCTCTCTCTCTCCTCCTCTTGCTCTGTGGTGCACCTTGTTAAGCACTCACATTACAGTGCACAAGGACCCAAGTTCAAGTCTCTGGTCCCCATCTGTAGGGGGAAAGTTTCATGAGTGATAAAGCAGGTCTGCAGGTGTCTCTGTCTTGCTCCCTCTTTCTCTATCTCCCTCTCCCTTTTCAATTTATCTGTTGCTATCCAATAATAAATACATATATTAAAAATAAAATATTTTGAATTTTTATTTTCTGGGGGTGGGGGATGTATAAAGAAGATTAGACATGGGAATAATTTGTTTTCTTCCTCTTTCTTTTAATATTTATTTATTCCGTTTTGTTGCCCTTGTTTTTTTATTGTTGTAGTTATTATTGATGTTATTGTTGTTGGATAGGACAGAGAGAAATGGAGAGAGGAGGGGAAGACAGAGAGGGGGAGAGAAAGACAGACACCTGCAGACCTGATTCACCACCTGTGAAGCGACTCCCCTGCAGGTGGGGAGCCGGGGGCTCAAACCGGGATCCTTACGCCGGTCCTCGCACTTTGCACCATGTGCACTTAACCCGCTGCGCTACCGCCCGACTCCCTTCCTCTTTCTTTTTTAACAGCCACATCAGTTTGCCTTCATGCGCTTTGTGTTTGCAGGAGAGCTATCTTTACTGTCAGATGCCTGCCAGACCATCTGAGCTGAATTTGAGAGGTACCTAGAGGAGCCAACTGGCAGCGTGCACATATCATCAAACTCAATGACCCTGGTTCGAGTCCTGCTCCCCACCTACAGGGGGTCTGCCCCACAAACAGTGAAGCAGGTCTGCAGGCGTCTTTGTTTCCCTCTTTTTTTTTTTTTTTGCCTCCAGGGTTATTGCTGAGGTTCAGTGCCTGCACTACAAATCCACTGCTCCTGGAGGCCATTTTTTTTACTTTTCCTTTTGGATAAGACAGAAAGAAGGAAAAGTATGTTAAGTGAGCTAAGTCAGAAAGATAAAGATGAGTATGGGATGATCCCACTCATCAACAGAAGCTGGCTAAGAAGATCTGAAAGGGAAACTAAAAGCAGGACCTGATCAAATTGTAAGTAGGGCACCAAAGTAAAAACCCAGTGGTGAGGGGTAGACATGTAGCTTCCTGGGCCAGTGGGGGGTGGGAGTGGGCGGGAGGGATGGGTCACAGTCCTTTGGTGGTGGGAATGGTGTTTATGTACACTCCTAGCAAAATGTAGACATATAAATCACTAGTTAATTAATATGAGAGGGGGAAAATCAATTGTATGTCTCAAAGTTTCTCAAAAGACAAACTGAATCTTTTTAATATATAGGCTGTGTATTTGATATGCGGACTCTCTCAAAAGCCTAGACCAAGTAGATTAGAAGCATCCAATAGCACAGCTATATACAAGATACTGGGTACTGTACAGCAAACCATAACAAAGGGACTTTTCAAAGTTAACCCAATTAACAAATAAAGTGATGATAATATTAACTATCGATTGTCTTTTTGAACCCTAAGACAGCAGGAACCTCACATCTTTACTATAGAGCCCCTACTTCCCCCAGTCCTGGAACCCTTGGATAGGGCCCACTTTCCTGTATGTATCTCCCAATCCAAACCAAATAATATTGCATCCGCCGATCACAACCTAACCAAAGCAACGATTGCCACCTCAATATGCTTCACCTCAGACTGTATCCAGAGACTTCACGTGTGGAATGACAACCCTTCAACTTCATTACTCGGGTGAGACCTTTCCTTTTATAGTACACTCTAATTTCATCTCAGGTAGTTCACTTTCTAACAAAGTCCCATAATCTAGATATACACCAGTTTCTGTGAGAGAGAGCTTATGTGCACACATATCCATAAACTACTGCAGAATATATACCTGAAAGCAGAAGTACACTAGAGTTTGCAGTGAGTACCTCCCTAACACTTCCTCTCCACTATTCCAAGCTTGGGATCCATGATTGCTCAACAAATTGTTTGGCTTCGTATGTTAACTCTCTTTACAATTACCAGGTTCCAGATGCCACCAGGATGCTGGCCAGGCTTCCCTGGATTGAAGACCCCACCAATATGTCCTGGAGCTCAGCTTCCCCAGACACACACCTTACTAGGGAAAGAGAGAGGCAGACTGGGAGTATGGACCGACCAGTCAACGCCCATGTTCAGCGGGGAAGCAATTCCAGAAGCCAGACCTTCTACCTTCTGCAACCCTCAACGACCCTGGGTCCATGCTCCCAGAGGGCTAGAGAATGGGAAAGCTATCAGGGGAGGGGAGGGATTATGGGGATTGGGTGGTGGGAATTGTGTGGAGTTGTACCCCTCCTACCTTATGTTTTTGTTCACTAATCCTTTCTTAAAAAAAAAAGACAGAAAGAAATTGAGAGGGGAGGGGAAGACAGAGAGGGAGAAAGACAGACACCCGCAGATCTGCTTCACTGCTTGTGAAAAGATCCCACCACCACCACCACCCCGCAGAAGGTGGGGAGCCTGGGGCTCGAATCCGGATCCTTGCGTGGGTCCTTGCACTTCATTCTTGCTTCATTCTAAGTGTGTTTAACCTGGTGCACCACTGCCCATCCCCCTTCTTTCTGTATCTGCCAGTTCTCTCTCAATTTCTCTCTGTCTAAAACAATAATAATAATAATAATAATAATAGCTTTTCCTGGGTGTCTTCAAGCATCCAGCAGAAGGTAGATTTCATCCTTCCTTGCCCTCCTTTTACCAGGCAGTCTCTGGGGGTCTCAGCATCGAGCCCACCCTATGTGATTTCCTTTCCTCTGCCCCAGCCCAGCACCCCCTGGTCTTTGTTGAGGTGGTAACCCCAAGACCTATTTTATTTTCTTGGCTTCCCCTGAATGAGAGACAGGAAGCTTAGAACTGAGTTAGTTACCTGGGGACTCAGGGGCTCTGGAGCTGGACTAGGCTGTGAGTTCTCTTCTCTCTGTGGAAGACAGATCTGAGGAAGGGCCCCCTCCTCAGTGGGTGGACATTCAGGCAGGCTGCCATCTTCAGTGGGTTCCATCAGGGACTTCGTGATACTGAAGGTCCTGGTTGGGTCCAGAGGCTGTGTGGACTGGAGCTCCACGGGTGGTGACAGGGAGTGTGTCAATTCCCTTGGGCTGCCAGGTAGACTCTGGGACAGGTAACACAGGGAGTCTGCAGGCAACCTGCAGCTTCCCCAGCTGGGCATTGCCAAGGTCTCTTGGTGAGGTGTTGATGGAAGAGTCCGGCGGCCACTCCCCCTTAACCTCCTCAGCATCGGGGAGATGGAAATACGGCCCCGGGCTTGCCGGTCAAAGTGGAGAAGACTCAGGGGAGGCGGAGAAGAGACCTCACAGCCTCCAGTTTGCCTCTGTGGGTCCGCGCAGCTCAGAGGCTCGGCTATTGGAAGCTTCTGGGGAACACAGCTGGAGCTGCTGTTCTCCAGTCCGCACGGGGGGTTTAGAGTCTCTTCACTCAAGGGCCGCTCTTTCTCTGCTGCCTCTTTGTCCTTTTCTGGAGGAGAATCACCAGCAGGATGTTGCACTGATAGTGGGGAAGAGCAGCTCATGGAGTCTGTTGCACATGAGGGAGACTGAGATGGGGAAGAAAAAAAAATAGTGTCTGACACTCCACCCCAAATATCTAATCGGTCATTGCAAATGGAGCTCCTGTTCATACCAGCCTCCTTTAGGGTATTATTATTATTATTATTATTATTGAAGATAACTAACATAAAATAGCACATCTCAAATAGTCTGGACATTGAAATTTGGTTTAAACTTTTAAAAGCTGTGGTGACTTAAGAGATTTTTATATTATTATTATTATCAATTTACTTCAGCCCAATTCTGGCTAATAGTATGAGGGCATCGAACCTGGGACTTTGAAATTTTAGGCATGAAAGATTTTTCTTTTCTTTTCTTTTCTTTTCTTTTCTTTTCTTTTCCTTTCCTTCCCTTTTCCTTTCCTTCCTTTCTCTCTCTCTCTCTCTCTCTCTCTCTCTCTCTCTCTCTCTCTCTTTCCCTCCAGGGTTATTGCTGGGGCTCCGTGCCTGCACTGCAAATCCACTGCTTCTGGAGGCTATTTTCCCCTTGTTGTTTATTGTTGTTCTTATTATTATTGTTCTCCTTGTTGTTAGATAGGACAGAGAGAAATGGGGGGAAGATAGGGAGGGGGAGAGAAAGACAGACACCTGCAGACCTGCTTCATCACCTGTGAAGCGACTCCCCTGCAGGTGGGGAGCCTGGGGCTCGAACCAGGATCCTTGCTCGGGTCCTTGTGCTTTCGTTTTAAATTTTTTTAATATTTATTTTATTTATTTATTCCCTTTTGTTGCCCTTGTTGTTTTATTGTTGTAGTTATTATTGTTGTTGTTATTGTTGGATAGGACAGAGAGAAATGGAGAGAGGAGGGGAAGACAGAGAGGAGGAGAGAAAGATAGACACCTGCAGACCTGCTTCACCGCCTGTGAAGCGACTCCCCTGCAGGTGGGGAGCCGGGGTTCGAACCGGGATCCTTATGCCGGTCCTTGTGCTTTGCACCACCTGCGCTTAACCCACTGCACTACCGCCCGACTCCCTCCTTGTGCTTTCGTAACATGTGCGCTTAACCTGCTGTGCTTTTTTTTTTTTTTTTTTTTTTTAACCAAAGCTCTGGTTTATGGCTGTGCCAGGGATTGAACCTGGGACTTCAGAGCATCAGGCATGAGAGTCTCTTTGCATAACTATTGTACTACCTACCCCTGCCCCAGGCATGAAAGACTTGTTGCATAATCATTATGCTGTCTCCCCTCCGCCCCCAATACTTCTTGAATAGTTACACAATGCACCACTTTTTGTAGTGTAGCTCCCCCTAAGAGAATCAATCTTACATCTTCTTTACATTCTGTATGTATTTAGTTTCCCTCTAGGATTATCGCTGGGGCTTAGTGCCAACAGTAGGAAGCCTCTGCTCCTGGAAGCCATTTTTTTTCCCATTTTATTGGATAGGACAGAGAGGAACTGAGGAGGGGGAGATAGAGAGGGAGAAAGCAAGAGACACCTGCAGACCTGCTTCACCGACTGTGAAGCGACCCCACCCCCCACAGGTAGGGCATGGGGGCTCGAACCCAGATCCTTGTGCTTCGCAATGTGTGCACTCAACCGGGTGTGCCACCACCTGCCCTGCATTTACTAAGTCATTCATGCGTTAGCATTTTGCTATATACCAGGGATATAAGAACAAGGAAAATAAAATCCTCTCCTCAAGTCTAAGATTTGGTTTCAGTGATATGGATGGTTAAATACTTGGCAGAAAAGGAAAAAAAAAGTACTAGATCTTATCACCCCCTGTGATTTTGGAAAAAATAACATGTAAGTTAACAAAACAAAAACACCCCAATGTCCCTCAGATGCCTGGCTTCTTCTGATGAGAGGTGCTGCGCAGGATTCATCAGCTCAGAATAATCACCCCCATCAAGCTCTTTTCACACTCAAGCAAGCCGACTCTGCCACCTGACGGCCTGAGTCACGATAACATGGACGTGAGTTTTTGAAGTTTTATTATTTTGCAGCTCCCCATACGCAGCGAGTGCCTGTGTGTGGGGAGGCCTTCGCTTTCACTCAACCCCTCGGTTATTGTGGAAGAGCCGTTTCTTCTGTGCCTCCTTTCAGGGTGTGGAGCCCCAGGGAGACAACAGAACCATCTTCTCTGAGCCGGGATGATGCAGAACTTGGTCCAGACTCTGCAAGGCTCCTATGCATGGGGCATTGGGGTTGGATTAGGATAGGATTAGGATTGGACCACAGACTCTGTCATCTCTAATCCTCATTTTGTCAAGTCTGAAATTTGCAAGCAGAGCTCAGTGATCGGAGCCTCTCGGGGGGACTAAACACATTTGGACGGCCCTATCTTAATGCTAGCTAATAATCTTATCTCTTTAGTGCCGTGTAAGTTTTTGATTGCGCTGACAGTAGTCTGCCGTCAGACTTTCTCAGCCGTGTTGCTATTTGCTTCCTCATTTTGAGAACAGAAAACACCTCATGCCAATACATCTTTTTCTTTTTTTTTAGTGTTTTTTCTTTTTTTAATATTTACTTATTTTCCCTTTTGTTGCCCTTGTTGTTATAATTATTGTTGTTATTGATGTTGTCACTGTTAGATAGGACAGAGAGAAATGGAGAGAGAAGGAGAAGACAGAGAGGGGGAGAGAAAGACAGACACCTACAGACCTGCTTCACCGCCTGTGTAGCGGCTCCCCTGCAGGTGGGGAGCCGGGGGCTGAACCGGGATCCTTATGCCAGTCCTTGTGCTTTGCGCCACATGTGCTAAACCCGCTGCGCTCCGGCCCAGACTCCCTCCAATCTCCAATACTTCTTTTTCTTGGTGTCCTGACCTCCATGCTGTTATCACACTCACAGTCTTAGTTCAAATACAACGAACTGTTTGCCATAGCTGACTATTGTTTTGTGGAGAACACAGTCATTTTTGAAGGATTTTATAGCATACAATTACGTGTCCCCTCACTGTCTCCACACCCATATGTTCCCAAATTTGTGTTCTATTCTGTGCCCACAGAAGCTACTTCTTCCTCTTTAATTTGTTCCAGTTCATTCCAGACATACAAGTGACAACAACCTTGTGTCAAGACAATTAATGGGCTCTTAGATTTTCTCCTGTCAGTACAGAGGGGCCAAACGTTATGACATTGCCATGACAGTGCAGGACCCTGTCCTATTACCCTCTGACTCTCATCTTCTTCAAGGGCAAATGAAACTAATAACAGGGTCTGGATTTCCAGAAAATAACCCTGTTATTTTTCTGGTGTGGGGGAGTTGCTGGAGGAATGACTTAGAGAGACCATGTGAATTCAATTTACTGGCTAGCTGAAAGAGTAATCTAAAACTCTTCATCTTATATTTGCTTTAGTATTTTGTACTGAGGACCGCATGTATTACAGAACTTCACCTGAAGAACTGTTAGCCATCTTTCCAAACTCCACCTTGCTTTCTAAATAATCTAACATAATTCCAGGAGCTAGGTGTTGAGAAAACTAGCAAATTTATTGTGGGTCAGATTGACCTTGAAGTAACCTGAGCAACCTGAGTTGGCTGTTGCTACATTGAAACTTTGTTAACTTCTCAGACTTCCTTGTTTAAATCACCTGTACCTGCAACCTCTCTTCAGCCCCTGCCACCCTACTTATTTTTTTTTAATCTTTATTTATTTTTGGACAGAGACAACCAGAAATTGAGAGGGAAGGGCTGAGAGAGATAGAGAGACAGAGAGACCTGCAGCCCTGCTTTACCACTTGCAAAACTTTCCCCCTGCAGGTGGGGACCAAGGGCTTGAACCTGGGCCCCCGAGCATTGTAACATGCGCTCAACCAGGTGCTGCACCACTCAGCCCCCCTCCCTACTCCTTACTTTTACAAACTCAACCATGCTCAATGCCTGAGGTGTTAAGTTTATTGTTTTTTATTTTGGGGGGGCGGATAAGACCTTGCCATCTTCTCAGGATTGGCTAGCATTTGGTCCAAGTCTCTTTTTCTTACCCCAGACCTTGCCTCTCAGATTAAGCAGATCTTCTAAGAGTGTGGAAATCTCTTTTGCTCACTGAACTTTAGTGCAGGAGTACCCTACTTTGATGAGGTGAGGGAGAGGGTAGTAAAAGCTAGAAACTTAACTATTTTTTTTTTTAGTTAAGGGGGAATTGAACAGTTTTTTTTTTTGGCTTGGGAATTTCCAACTCCTACATGGAAGTCTGACTCTAGCTTTGCTGAAGCAGAACAAAAGACCCTTTCCGACTTCTGACGGGGCAGATCCATTAGACTTCCTTCTGGTCTGTCTGGGAGGGTCCAGCTTCTCATCCCAACAGGTGTTTGAGCTGAGGAGTGTAGGCAGACGTGTATCCCCATAGATGCACACCCAGGGATTTTCTTTTTCTTTTATCTTTATCTTTATTTTATTTTTTTAATTTCTCTATTGGGGAATTAATGTTTTACATTTGACAGTAAATACAATAGTTTGTACATGCATCACATCTCCCAGTTTTCCACATAACAATACAACCCCCACTAGGTCCTCTGTCATCCTTTTTGGATCTGTGTTCTCCCCCCCACCTACCCCGGAGTCTTTTACTTTGGTGCAATACGCCAATTCCACTGCCCAGGGAGTTTATTGTTTTCTCCCGGTGTAGTTGGTGGACCTCCTGCAGGCGGGGTGGGGTGGGTGCTTGAGCCCAGGTCCTTGTGGTTGGCGATCTGTGTGCTTGACCAGGTGCACCACCCGCCCAGCCCCGTCATGGTCCAAGTCCTACACAGCACCAAGTGCAGTGCTAGCAAAGTAATTCAGTTTGCTCCTTTACAGAGGCACCGGCTATTACAAGACCTTCTGCCAGAGTCTGTCCTCCTTGGGCTTCCTCTCTCATTTTTGCCTCCTTTCTCTTGTCTGGAGGGGTCAGGGCAGTGCTGTGGACTGTAATTCCCAAGGTGAGAGGATGGAATGAACACTTCGCATTGATCTGAGTCTCAGAAATTGCTCCCCATGTTACAGGGATGCACCAAACTGACCACACAGATTTGGGGGAACTCTGAGTGGGGCAGGGTCCCCAGAGGTGGTCTGCAGAGAGGCAGGAGGCCAGGCTCTGGGGTGGAAGGTCTGTTTTCTATCCCTGCCTTAGCCAGTTAACCCAATGTCACACTTGACATAGTCAGCTCCTAGCCTGCATGTTAAATAACGTTTAGTGACAGCAAAATATTTGCCTTAAAGACTCTTTAAATGAGAAATGATATGATTTAATAGCTGAGAGGCCTGGGAACCACCCCTCCCCCCTCCCCACCCACCCCTCCCTCCCCCTCCATCTGCCTCCCCTCCTCCCCCCTCAAGACATTGAATACAGAGCCAAACATGGACAGAAAATCTCTAGATTTCTTTTGACAGGTAGTCTTGATGAAGAAAAGCCAACAGTTTTTCACCCGCAAGCTTTCAGAACCCTGCCCCTCACACCGCTGGGGAGAGCGGTATCAATGTGCTAAAAAAATAATCAAACGACACAGATTAATGATTCACAGGAGAGACCAGCAAGACAGGGCCTGAAAGCTGGCAGTGAGGGGACAGAACAGAGGAAAGAAGGAAATGGAAGCTCAGGACAGAAGCAGAAGTTCGCCGGCAGTACCTGAGGGTCTGTCTCCGATGGCGACACTGTCCAGGTAGTGCCAGGCAGGTTGTCTGCCTGACCACAGAGACAGCTGCCTGGAGGCTGGGGCGGGAGGCCCACACCTGTCACGTGGATCCTCCCTGGCCAGTGCAGGTAAAGGTGTTGCCGGCTGAAATGAGGAACTGGCCTCTCCCCTCCTTGGAGACTTTTCTTGGCTTGTTTGTTTATGAAAAAAGCCTAAAGGAAAGCAAGCCTAGAACTCCAGACAGACTGAGAGAAAGTCAGGTGATCGGTTTCCTTGGAGCAGAGGCTGACCCAATACAGAAAGGATGAAAATGTAGGTAGCCTTTACGCTCCCTGCAGGTGTTCAGTGGAAACACGAATCTTCAGGTCAGGGTGGCTGTTCTGATTTTTTATCTTCACGTTGGGACATGAATCCATGCCCTCATTCATGTGCACTGCTGCCACTTAGCCTCCTGGCCCCATTTTTAAATTATTTCTTTTGAGAGACAGACAGAGACAGAGAGACAGAGAGAGGAGTGAGACAAGCAGCCACAAAGAGAAGAGAGATACCACACCCCCACTCCACTCTCCAGGGAGCTCCTGGGAGAGCTATCTCCCAGCCTCTGGGGTTCCACTCTGTTATTTTCTCTAAAGTTGTGGGAAGCACTCATTTGGATGTTACTTTGTCCACATCCTAAAACATCTTGTGTGAACCTCTGTAATTAATTAATTTTCTGTTTTGATAAGCATTCGGTTATAAAGAAGTGATCCTTGCACTCAGGAACACATTTCTGAGCACTCATCTTCAGACACTGAAAAAATACAAACAGAAAAAAACAGTCCACCCGCATTCTCATGAGCCCAGTATCCTAGAGCCTCTGTTTGGTAGAGATATGTTTGTATTCCCAAGAACATACTAAAAGTACTTGAAGATAGCAGTACTAAAAGACAGCTCTATAAACTTTTAAAATAAATTGTTAGTTAGGTGAGATGGAGTCTTATAGCTACACTTCAGCACAACACAGGGGTGACATGCCCGCCCCACAGTGAGGTTTCACGATTCCTCACACCAGCCGACTCTGGCTCTGCCCCAGGACATCCGCACTTGCCAGCCCCTACCTGAACACCCTGAGGCTTGTTTTTTCTGTTTAACTGTACCGTCCGCTGATTCTGATTTTATTTTGACATTCAACAGGGATTCACAGTAATGCTTTCACAGATTTATGTGAACGAATTTGTTCCACTATTGACTGAACCAGCAGTCAATTGTCTGTCTTCTTGGAGAGAGTTAGGTGTGAAATTCATTTCTGGGTCGTGCTGAAGTCAAGTCCTTAGCAACTGCTGAGTTCCCGAGTGTAGCTCTGTTGTATGCTTTACATTGGGTTGTTCTAGCTCTCCCCCTGCCAAGAAAATTGGTTCAGTCCTGCTAGTTTCACGGGCCCGCTTGTCCCCACCCCAAGGAACCCCGAGAGGGTTCCAGAGTTCGAGGGTTCCAGAGTTCGAGAGTTGGAGAGTTGCAGAGTTAGAGAGTGCTTGGCGCTGCTGCGGCAGGGAAAGAGGCAACAGAGTGCTTGGCACCGCTGCGGGGGAAGGAACAGGAGAGTTCTGTTTGGTGATTAGTATGTCTTAGTTTATAAATCGTTGTTCCTGAATAAAAACATACAGCTTCCCTGCCCAGCCATATGTCTCTGGTCGTCTCTGTTACCCGCCCGTGAAGCTAGCCTGGCCAGCTGGAGCCGCCGAATTTTAACAACACAGCTCAACCAGTTTATAGCCATGACATTTTTTAATGTGACTTGAGTTTGCCTTTCTGGTCAGAATTAGAGCTGTGAAGAAGTTAATGACAGCAGTAACAACCTTGAAAGTGAGTATTTATTTATTTAGTCCAGGGTTATTGCTGCACTATAAATCCACTGCTCCTGTGGCCATTTTTTCCATTGTTGCTGCTGTTGTTATTGTTACTGTAGCTGCCATTGTTGCTGTTGGATAGGACAGAGAAACTGAGAGGAGGGGAAGCCAGAGAGGGGGAGAGAAAGATAGACACCTGCAGACCTGCTTCACCACCTGTGAAGTGACTCTTCTGCAGGTGGGGAGTGGAGGCTCAAACCAGGATCCTTGGCGGGTCCTTGTGCTTTGTACTATGCGTGCTTAACCCGGCCCCCTTCCCTTGACTTTTAATGGTATAGTAAGTACAGGGGTGTCTTTGGAACGCACATGTATATCTGCCCTTATAATGCTTTTATACTAGTGAATTCAGGCAAAATTGAAACAATGAGTCAAATTAACATTATTTAATATGTTAGAAAATTATAACTGCTGGTGCCGGGCTGTGGCACACCTGGTTAAGTGCACATATTACAGTGTGCAAGGACCCAGGTTCAAGCCCCTGACCCCCCACCTGCAGGGGGAAAGCTTCATGAGTGGCGAAGCAGGGATTACGTTGTCTCTCTGTCTCTCGCCCTCTCTATCTCCCCATCCTTCTCAATTTCAATAAATAAAAACATTAGAACAAAGAAAATCCTAGCTGCTATATAGGAGAACAGAGGGGGCAGGCTTGCCATGCTGAATGTCACAGTCTGAGCGCTCAGCTAAATGTCACCGATACCGTGATTGAAGCAGAGACTTGGGAAAGGTGGGGAAGGCTGCCACTGAGATGTCAAGGGAAGAGCCACCCAAGTCGCTCAAGGGGCAAAGGGCAAAGAACAAATGCTGTGTTGGATTTGGGGGAAGAATGGGGGAGCAACGGGTGGGAGAGAACTTGGGGTCCTGATGCCTCATGACTGGTCTCATCTATCAGTGACTATGCTGGGAAGCATTTAACCCCTTAAAAAAAAAAGAAGAAGAAGAAGTAGAAGTTGATCCAGGAGCAGTAGAAACACGTACTGAAAAAGTGTACAGAGTGTAAGGTTCTGGTTGCTGAGAAAAAAGACAAATTAACTGCAAGTAATTTCTTCTTTAAAAAACATTTATTAGAGACAGGCTGGGAGTATGGATCGACCTGTCAATGCCCATGTTCAGTGGGGAAGCAGTTACAGAAGCCAGACCTTCCACCTTCTGCATCCCACAATGACCTTGGGTCCATACTCCCAGAGGGTTAAAGAATAGGAAAGCTAGGGGTCGTGGTGGCTCACCTGGTTGAGCGCACATGTTACAAACTGCAAGGACCCGGGTTCAAGTCCCCAGTCCCCACCTGCAGAGGGAAAGCTTCACAAGTTGTGAAGCAGTGCTGCAGGTCTCTCTCTCTGTCTCTCACCCTATCTCCCCCTTCCCTCTCGATTTCTGATTGTTTCTATCCAATAAATAGTAAATAAAGACAATAAAAAAATAAAAGAATAGGAAAGCTACAGGGGAGGGGATACGGAGCTCTGGTGGTGGGAATTGTATGGAATTGTACCCCTCTTATCCTATGGTTTTGTCAATATTTCCATTTTATAAATTAAAAAAATATTTGATAGAGACAGAAATTGGTAAGGGAGGGAGAGAGACAGAGGGAAAGAGACAGAGACACATGCAGCCTCTCTTCACCACTCATGAAGCTTTCCCCCTGCAGGTGGGGACCAGGGGCTTGAACTTAATAAAGCTAATAAGACCTTTGCACTGAAGCTTCCTCCAGTGAGATCAGGGTCTGGCTCAACCTAGCTCATACACATGACAAAACAGCGCACTGCCCCAATGAGCCCGACCCTGATCTCACTGGAGGCAGCTTCCGTGCAAAGGTCTTTTATTTTATTATTTAAGCTTTTTATTAGCTTTATTAAGTTATTGGATACAGACAGCCAGAAATTGAGAGGAAGAGGGAGATAGAGAGGGAGAGAGACAGAGAGACACCTGTAGCCCTGCTTTACCACTTGCAAAGCTTACCCCCTGCAGGTGGGGACTGGGGGCTCGAACCCTGGTCCTTGTGCACTATAAGATGTGCACTCAACCAGGTGCGCCACCGCACCAGCCCCTACCACCCCATGGTCTCTTTTCCTCTCTCTCTCTGCCTGATCTGTCCCTAGCTGAGGGGGGGGAGAGAGACAGAGAGGTTAATTTAGGTTACTCACCAAAATACTAATAGTGGTTCTCACTGAATGGTGGAAATGGCTCATTTTAATCTCTTTCTGATGGTTTTATATTAAAAATGTTTTATGAATCAAACATCAAAGAGTATAATCAGAATGTTAATGTATTGAACATCCTTTAATTACAAAAGCAGGGGTGGGTGGTGGTGTATTTGGGAGAGATCACTGTCACCATGTGCACGGACCTGGGGAAACAGACTCTCATGTTACCTGCCAGAGGAAGAAGCATCCTGAGTGATGGAGAAGTGGGGCAGGGCCTGTACCCCTATTGCACCGTCCTCTCCACACTGTTCACCAGCCTGGGAGTTCTCCAGACTCCTGCTGTAGGAATCTTTAAGGCAGCTGCACCCTGCAGGTATGATTAACTATTAACTCAGTGTCTAGCCTCATTCTCCTCCCTAGGGGACAGGACCCAGTGTTCTAGTTTCTGATCACTGCTGTCTGGCTGGAAGAATTATCAGAAGCCCTAGAGTGTCCTCAACAGCAAAACAAAACAAAGGCTTTTATCATGTCTGAGATTCTAAGGACTTGAGGAGGCCCAGTTCATTTATTTTTCCCCACTCCAATTGGATCAAAACGATTGAGCTCCATCAGTTTATGGGAGACAGAACGGTGGTTTGATTGGCAGGTGATGTGAAATGTTTACTACAGGATATTCAGTGGATGTTCAACTGCGACAAAAACAGTAAAACCGTATGTTGTTCCTTTGATGAGAGTTCTTACAGCCTTTACTAGTCTTTCTTTCTTTCTTTCTTTCTTTCTTTCTTTCTTTCTTTCTTTCTTTCTCTCTTTCTTTCTTTTTTGCTTCCAGGGTTATTGCTGGGGCTCAGTGCCTGCACTATGAATCCACTGCTCCTGGAGGCCATTTTCCCCCCTTTTGTTGCCCTTGTTGTTGTAGCCTTGTTGTGGCTATTATTGCTATTGTTGATGTCATTTGTTGTTGGACAGGACAGAGAGAAATGGAGAGAGGAGGGGAAGACAGAGAGGAGGAGAGAAAGACAGACACCTGCAGACCTGCTTCACCACCTGTGAAGCGACTCCCCTGCAGGTGGGGAGCCGGGGGATTGAACCTGGATCCTTTCCGCTGTCTTTGCACTTTGCACCACATGCGCTTAACCTGCTGCGCTACCGCCCAACCCCCTTCTCCTTTCTTTTGTTATTTTTTATGTATTTATTATTGGCTAGAGACAGAAATTGCGAGGGGAGGGAGAGAGACAGAGAGACACCTGCAGCCCTGCTTCAGCACTTAGGAAGCTTTCTGCCTGCAGGTGGGGGCCAGGGGCTTGAACCCGGGTTCCTGTGCACTGTAATGTGTGCGCTCAACCAGGTGCGCCACCACTCAGCTCTGCCGCCTTCACTCACTTTCTATTTTGATTTTTCATAAGTTGTGAATCTGTATTGAAATTCTTCATGCTACTTTATTTCTGAAAACCACTCACTCTCCTCAACATAAATACTATTGATAGTTATTTAGAAATGTTTGCTAACTCCAATTTATAGATCATATTCGATCATATCTTTATAGATCACATCTGTTCTTCCATGTTAATCAACTTTATTCACGTCTGCTCAAATATCTTAGTTTTACTGGATACCACACAAAATGTATATAAAAGAAGACAGAGGGAGAGGGAGAGGGAGAAGGAGAAGGAGAGAGAGAGAGGGAGGAGATAGTGATGTTGAGGAATTATTCAGATTCAGTCTATGCCCCCAGGTTTTACCACATCAAACTTTAACAACAAGGGAGAGGGACAAGGAGAGGGAGAGGGAGAGGGAGAGGGAGAGGGAGAGGGGGGAGGGAGAGGGAGAGAGGGAGAGGGAGAGGGAGATGGAGGAGAGGGAGAAGGAGAGGGAGAGGGAGAGGGAGAGGGGGGAGGAAGAGGGAGAGGGAGGAGAGGGAGAGGGACAAGGAGAGGGAGAGGGAGAGGGGGGAGGGAGAGGGAGAGGGAGAGGGAGGAGAGGGACAAGGAGAGGGAGAGGGAGAGGGACAAGGAGAGGGAGAGGGAGAGGGGGGAGGGAGAGGGAGAGGGAGAGGGACAAGGAGAGGGAGAGGGACAAGGAGAGGGAGAGGGAGAGGGGGGAGGGAGAGGGAGAGGGAGGAGAGGGACAAGGAGAGGGAGAGGGAAAGGGACAAGGAGAGGGAGAGGGAGAGGGGGGAGGGAGAGGGAGAGGGAGAGGGGGGAGGGAGAGGGAGAGGGACAAGGAGAGGGAGAGGGAGAGGGGGGAGGGAGAGGGAGAGGGAGAGGGACAAGGAGAGGGAGAGGGAAGAGGGAGAAGGAGAAGGAGAGAGAGAGGGAGCAGAGGGAGAAGGAGAGGGAGAGGGAAGAGGGAGAAGGAGAAGGAGAGGGAGAGGGAAGAGGGAGAAGGAGAGGGAGAGGGAGAGGGAGAGGGACAAGGAGAGGGAGAGGGAAGAGGGAGAAGGAGAAGGAGGAGAGACAGAGGGAGAGGGAGAAGGAGGAGAGAGGGGGAGGAGAGGGAGAAGGAGAAGGAGAGAGAGAGGGAGGAGAGGGAGAGGGAGAGGGAGAGGGAGAGGGAGAGGAAAGGGAGAGGGAGAGGGAGTTTTTCAAGGACTTCTTCTGTTTGGCAGCTACACTGAAGTGTTAGTTACTCATCACCTTGACCTTCAAGGATGCACTCCGTGGAATCTTTGCTGTGGAGTGCGCCCTCTGGTGGAAGTTTGTTGCCTATATTTTTGTGAGAGGACTTGGCCAGTCCAACTCAACCTCCTGTGACCGACCACCCCCGACTTAGCAGACTTGTTATGGGAAGAGCAGCCTTGCATTTGGGGGATCTTGTAATCCCAACCGTTGCACTAACTTTGAAAAGCTGTGATGACTTCTCTCCCTCCCTCCTAGCAGTTAAGCCAGTCCTTAGTTTCTGCCTATGTCCTCTGGGAAGAAGACAGTGAGCAAATTTGACCCAGAGAGGACGATCTTTTCATTTTTTTTTTCTTTTCTAGAATTTTAGCTGGAATAATGACTTGCTACTACTTCTTTCTCAGAGCTATATGGAATAAAGGAGTATTCAGGTCTCAATATTTCACTACTCTAGATTCATAAAGGCCCTCGTGTCTAAACACACAATTACTTGGAACTCAGTAATGAATGCCTATGCCAACAATTTTTCTTTTTCTTCTCCTAGACCACTGCTAACTGCTCAGATCTGGCTTATTCTTGGGGGCTGAACCCAGTATGTTGGGACATCAGGCACTAAAGCTTTTCCTCTTTTCTTTCTTTCTTTCTTTCTTTCTTTCTTTCTTTCTTTCTTTCTTTCTTGCATAACCACTATGCTGTCTTCCCAACCCTCAGCACTCATTTCTTTTTTAAAGTTTATTTATTAATAAAAATTTATTAGTCATAATGGATAGAGACAGAGAGAAACTGAGAGGGGAGGGAGAGAGATTCTGAGAGATACCTGTAGCTGTATTTCACCACTCGTGAAACTTTCCCCTTGCAGGTGGGGACCAGGGGCTTGAACCTGGGCCCTTACACACTGTAATGAGAGCACTTAACCAGGTGTGCCACTGCCTGGCCCCAGCACTCATTTCTTTTGATTTCCCAGAACCATGCTCATCCATATTAGAAGATCAATAGGAAAAGTAGAACCATTTTTAAATAAAATATTATTTATGTATTTATTATTGGATAGAGACAGAGAGAAACTCAGAGGGGAGGAAGAGAAAGAGAGGGAGAGAGGCAGAGAGAAGACACCTGCAGCCCTGCTTCACCACTTGTAAAGCTTTCTCCCTGCAAGTGGGGACCAGGGGCTTGAACCCATGTCCTTGCTCACTGTAATGTGTGAGCTTAACCAGGTGCACCATGGCTTGGCCCCCAAGTAAAACCATTTTACTGAGCATGTACTACATTTGTTTAATATTTATTTATTTTCTCTTTTGTTGCCCTTGTTGTTTTTCATTGTTGTTGTAGTTATTATTGTTGTTGTTATTGATGTCGTTGTTGTTGGATAGGACAAAGAGAAATGGAGAAAGGAGGGGAAGACAGAGAGGGGGAGAGAAAGACAGACACCTGCAGACCCGCTTCACCGCCTGTGAAGTGACTCCCCTGCAGGTGGGGAGTCGGGGGCTCGAACCGGGATCCTTACTCCAGTCCTTGTGCTTTGCACCACATGCGCTTAACCCGATGCGCTGCGGCCTGACTCCCCATGTACTACATTTTATCTGCCGTCCTAAGTCCTGTCTCAAAAGCCCCTGAAGAAGGTGTTGGGTAGTTGCCATCTCCCCCTGGCTTCTTCTTATCCATATGGCTATATAGGGATTTACTGATCCAAAGGTTTGGTCTATTTACATAAATCACTTTTACATAAAGCACTCCAGGGCATTGGTGGTTCAGTTATAGGATTCTCGCCTGTTCCGCCCCCTCCTTGTCACACTCTGATTTTCACCAGTCACTTTTCTCTCCACCCTCTCTATATCACATCCTGTTTCCACCCTACTTGGAGAGTATAAAAACAGCTGCTCTTCTGATTAAAGACACTTGGAAATTGCTTTCCGGCTCCGAGAGTTCCAGAGTGTATCTCCTGCGGAAGTTGGTGCAGCACGCGTTCCTGATCCCTCTCCCACACAGCAGCCTAGATCAGCTCCAGTTGAGTTCTCTCCAACCCAGAGAGCACTAGCTCGGGAAGAAGTACCCTCAGGCTATCCCGGCATCTGGTGCCCAGAACAGGGACACGTAAACAGCAGATTTTCAAGAAGACATCTTAGATAAGTACACACCTTTTGGGTATCTGCAATATTGTGTTAAGGCACTGTGATTTTTTTTTTCTTTTTTATTGTTTTCCGGAGATCTTTCCACCATGGAAAATCTTTTCCAAATCCTGCATTCTTTTTCCAGTATACAATTTTTATATATCTGGGACATTTTTCTCGGGGCTTCACCTTATATCCTGTTGATCATCATAGCAGCTTTTAAGGGATATATAGGGCAACCTCTCAAAAGGCTTAAGAAACTAGAGGCTGAGGTCCAAGAGATAAAGGAAGTAATCATAGAACTTAACCAGCACCTTAAAAACAAGAAGAAGCAAAGGCCTGTCGTGATCTTGACCCACCCTAATTCCTCTGCATCTTGCCCTGAGGCCCCTATTTTGGCATCTTGCCCTGAGGCCCCTATTTTGGCAGACACGTGTCCGAATTCTCCTTTGGACTCCACAGCCACTTCTTCGGCCACCCCCATTTTGGCAGAAACGTGTCCGGAACCTCCTGCTGCCTCCACGGCTGCTTCTTCACCCCAGCCTGTTTTGATAGACACATGTCCGAATTCTCCTGTAGCCTCCAAAACCACTTCTTCGGCCACTTGTCCAGAAGCTTCCACTTCAGTGACTCCTCCTACCACTACACACTTATCAGAGGAAGTCCACACATTTCCGGTCAATGTTGCCCCCAATAGACAAAAACCTCAGGCCTGGTATCCATATTCCGCCACAGACCTGAAGGAACTACGCCAGGCTATCAAAGATGACGGTGTTCATGCCCCATGGACCAGGTCCATTTTACAAGGCCTGCTTCAGAACCTTAATACCCCTCAAGATTGGAGAGATGTGACTCGTGCTACGCTCCCAGGCCCCCTCTTCCTGCAATGGGAGGCATTCTTTCGCGATGAATGTTTACAACAATCGCGGAAAAATATTCAAAATCAGCCAGAGGGTAATTTTGATGCATTGTTTGGAACAGGCCAATTAGAAACAGGGATTCAACAGGCGGAAGCCAAGTTTCCAGCAGGGTATTTTGATCAAGTACGCCTGTGTGCATTAAAAGCATGGGAGCGATTAACACCACCCATGGGAGCAGCCTCAGCCCCCATTCTCTCCCTGCAACAAGAACCTGATGAATCCCTCGCTAAATTCATTGCCAGGGTCCAGTCAAGTTTGGAAAGGAAGATTTATAATCCTGACGCTCGTTTTCTCCTTCTGCGATCCATAGTCTGGGATGGAATGCTTCCGCATTTTCGACAGGCCTGTATCACTCTTAAAAATGAACACCCAGATACTTGGATTCTAGCTACACAGGATCTCAGATCAAGCTCTTTTCAAGGACCTATGTTACAGGCCTATGCAGCTACCTTACATAAGCAAAAAGGAGCTTGCTTTCAGTGCGGTCGCCAAGGGCATTGGTGTAACCAATGTCCAGAAAATAGACCGCGACCCCGCCTCCAGTCAGGGCGACCCCACCTCCAGTCAGGGCAACCCCGCCTCCAATCAGGGCAACCCCGCCTCCAGACAGGGAATCAGAGACCACGAATGCCTTGTCCCAGATGCCAGAAAGGATTTCACTGGAGGAGAGATTGTTGGTCAAGGTTCCATAGGAACGGCACGCCTCTGCCAAATGTAAACAGGGATTTAAACTAGGTATGGGGCTTCCCTTAGCCCCGCCCCCAAGAGGGAAGGAAGCAGGTCGCCCGCTTGGTGCTGTGCCCTTCTTCCACAAACAGAAGCCCAGCTTGGGACCCAATCCGTCGCTATACCCACCACGCCAAGTAACAATAACAGAGGGTGAGCAGAAGGAGGAACCCGTGGTATGTGGGAACTTCCAGCATAGAAATAACCGGCTGGAGCAAGAGAACAGCTCGAATTCAGAGCCTGAGATTTTATGGACCACCCCTGTTTTAGAAAGGGGTCACCCAACTATGACAGTAAAGATTGGTAATATTCCTTTTAAGTGTTTGATTGACACGGGAGCAGATAAGACAATATTAAGACAAGCAGAGGTTCCCCAGAGTTGGGAACTCCTCCCAGGACCACGCTTACATGGTGTTGGAGGATTGACTCAGGCATTCCGCACACGAGATTCCCTTGTGTGGGAAGATCCAGAAGGGACTACCGGACGCTTTCAGCCTTTAATAGCTGATATAAGCACCAATTTATTGGGAAGAGACTTGCTGGAATCTTTAGATGTAGTGATATCCTCAGACACCTCTGCAGGACACCACACTCACTCCTGTGAGACTGCTAGACCCAACCAGCACCCCCAATACTAACTGCCACTGTTCGTAACAGAACTCCCCGCTTAGATTGGCTTTCTAATGAGCCTGTCTGGGTGGAACAGTGGCCTTTGCCTAGGGAGAAGCTAGAAATTTTAAAAAAACTCGTCCAAGAGCAGTTATCTTTGGGACACATTCGTCATTCTCGGAGCCCATGGAATACTCCAGTCTTTGTAATTAAAAAGCGCTCAGGAAAATGGCGCCTCCTCCAAGATCTTCGTGCAGTTAATAAAACCATGCAGGTTTGGGGCTCCCCCCAAAGGGGTTTGCCTCTTGCTTCTGCAATTCCCACAGGAATTCCAATCATAGCTATTGATATACAGGATTGTTTTTTCTCTATTCCCTTACACCCACAAGATTGTAAACATTTTGCTTTCTCTGTTCCTTCTATTAATAATGCCAGCCCTGCCGATAGATTTGAATGGGTTGTACTGCCCCAGGGCATGGCTAATAGTCCTACTATTTGTCAAGAGGTTGTTAAATCTGCCCTTTTCCCATATATTCATAAGGGCCTTAAGGTTTTTCATTATATGGATGACGTGTTAATATGGGGAGAATTAGATACAGATCTCTCCGCCCTACGTGATTTTCTAATCCCTGCCTTAAAGAGAAGTGGACTTAATGTAGCTCCTTAGAAGATACAGCTAATCCATCCAATATCTTTCTTAGGCTCAGAGATTTCCATAACGCAGATTCGTCCTTTAAAACCTTGTGTTACTTTTCCTTCTAATCTCACTCTTGCTTCTTTACAAAGTTTTCTTGGAAATTTGAATTGGCTTAGGCAGTATCTTTATCTGCCTACGAGCTGCCTGCAACCACTGTTCGATCTGTTAAAAGGAAACAAACAGCCCTCCTCAAAGCGTATGTTAACCCCCGAAGCATCCTTGGCTCTGGAAAAAGTTAACCAGGCTCTCCAGGACATGCACCTCGTTCGATTCTCCCCCTCCTCTCCAGTAAATCTTCTAATCTTTAACTCCACCCCCACGGTAGTGGGGGCATTGTGGCAGAAACATGGCGTTCTTGAATGGCTTCATAAGCCATTAGGCGGAGCTCCAAGACTCCTTACCGAGATTGATGCCTTAGCATTTATGGTTCGCCAAGGAAGAAACAGATCGGTTCAGGTCTTAGGAAGGGAACCAGATTCAATCATTCTTCCCTTTTCTCTCACTGATACAGAATGGCTCATACGCCACCATTCTCGTTTTGCCATAAGTTTAATGGGTTTTCCAGGACAATTAGATAATCATTTTCCCTCTAATAATTTGATAGCTTCTTTACCTCTGTTGCCTCTACTAGTACCTAAACTTTTCTCTCGAGATCCCATCCCCTCTGCTCCTACAGTGTTCACTGATGGTGGAAAAAAGGGAGCTGCTGCCCTTATATATTATCCAGACCAGCAATACCCCAAACCTCTCTTTACTGAACTTCCTGATAATTCCCCTCAGTACAAAGAACTTTATGCTGTTTTCCTTGCATTAAAAGCTGTACCAGAATCCTTCAACCTTTTTTCTGACAGTGTGTATACTGTTAACTTACTTCCATGGCTTGCTCGATCTTATGTAAGAATTGATGACAACCCACTTTCTCCTCTTTTAATTCAAATTGCCTCTATGCTCTGTTCTCGAACCCATCCACTGTATGTTCAGCACCTACGTTCCCACAGCCCTCTTCCTGGTCCCCTGTCCGAAGGGAATGCTGCAGCTGACCGCCTTGCCTCCACAGGAATTCTCCTAGCCTCTGTCTCTAATCCTGCTGACTTTCATTCCCTAACCCATGTTAATCTTAAAGGTCTTCGAGCTCGATTTCCTGATATTCCTCTGCCACAGTTAAAACGTATTCTTGCTACATGTTCCTCCTGTGCAGGTCTAATCAAAACACCTGCTATTCAGACTCTAGGGGTTAATCCTCGAGGTTTAAAAGCCAACGCTCTTTGGCAAATTGATGTCACCCACATACCTAACTTTGGCAAACAAAAATATGTGTTCGTCTCAATTGATACCTTCTCTAAGTTTATGTGGGCTACAGCTCAAACTGGAGAAAACTCAAAAAAGCTTATAAGCCATATGCTCTCCTGTTTTGCTGTAATGGGCTTACCTCTTCAACTTAAAACGGATAATGGACCTGCTTTTACCAGCAAACAGTTTAAAGATTTTTGTTCCCTCTGGAACATTACTCATACTACAGGCATTCCGTATAATCCACAGGGACAAGGCATTGTTGAGAGGGCCCATCAAACTCTTAAGGCTCAATTAAATAAAGAAAAAGGGGAAATGTACCCCCCTAATATCCAGCTGGCAAAAGCCTTAACTACATTAAATCTCTTTAATATTTACAAAAACTCCGACCAACCTCCTATAATTCTTCATTGGCAAACACCACCCACCCTCCCAGCTATTAAAGTCAAATGGAAAGACCCACTTGATAAAATTTGGAAAGGACCTGACCCCCTGTTGACTATGGGGAGGGGTTTCGCATGTATTTTTCCACAAAATTACTCCAAGCCTGTTTGGGTTCCTGCCCGCCATGTCCGGCAATACCCACATGATGGTGCTGATATCCCTGAAGAACAAGAAACACTGCAAGAAGACTGGCTGCAAGAGGACTGGCTACAGGATGCACCCCAGGATCCATAATACAGCATGGCAGAATCAAAAAAAAAAATCTGATTCACAGAACTCCCCCCCCCCCGAATGAATGTCTTATGCTATGACTGGCCAGTTGTGTTTTGTGAGTGAGTGAGTGAAAAAAAAAAAAATTTGAGTGAGTTGAGTGACCAAAATTTTTGTATGACCCATTGTGCTCAGAGTACTCTGAAAGTTAACTGACTTTATATCAAACGGCTGGACGCAGCCATGGTTTCTGGAGACGTCCAGAAACAGTCCAAAAATTGTTCATTCCCCCTTTTGATTTCTTTTTTAAGTCTTGATATCAATATGAAATGTTTAGTCTTAAACTGTGTGAGTAAAGATGGTTCAACTATGACAGTAGTTCTAAATTCACATTTGAAATGATATATCTTATTTACAAGTTTTTCTCCTCCTGTGTGTTATAAACTATATGTTTAATATGCGTGTTTCAAGTTTGGTAAACATTAACTTAACAGTTAAATTGTAACTTCGAAGCTACATTTTTACAAGAAGAGGTAAAATCAATTCATTTAAGTAACTGAGTGTTTAAGGTAAAACTCTAAATACTCAATGTGACAATTCATCATCTCCTAAGTTAAAATACAAATCCTCTATACAGGACATTTTTGGAGGGCCCCCAAAAAATGTCCTGTAAGCTATCTTGTGGAAATTAATCCACAACAAATTTGGCATCAATCTGATATTGTAAATGTACCAAAAAAAAAAATTGTCACTAAAATGTGTTAACTCTAGTAACCTGAGTTTGCTTAAAAACCCAATGTAAAAATAGTTAAGAATCAATATATGTAACTTAAATTCGGTATGAAAACTTTGCTATATAAAGACTGCTACATGAGGTCACGTAAGATGACCTTTACAAGAAATTATAAAGATACCTAAACCAGTTATAATCATTGAGTTATCAATTGTAGTAAACTTCTAATTTGTTACAAAGTTTTTTCATAAGTAATTGACTACAGCTATGACAAGCCTTCGCATAAAGAAGCATCTGCTCATATAGAATCCCCAGAAATCCATCTTGGACCCCTGACCTCTGACATCACCCACAATTACAGCCATCCCCAGAAACCCATGATGTGACCTGACACGATCTGGAGAACCTGATTCACAGACTCCGAAGGACAAGACTTTCCTACTGCCTTTCTCTCAACCATCGGTGTCTGCTCTTCCTGCTTCTGTTTCGCCCATCATGTTTTGGCGGTTCCAGGTCACTCTCTACAGAGAAGAAAAGTTCCGGTGGCCGTCCTCCTCCATCAAGATAGACGTGTGGCATTTATTTCCTGGCCGTTGACATTGGACTGATGCTTCTATAGAACTTGCTGGACACTCCTTTTATACTCCTGGACTTCTTGAAGAATGACTGTAGCAGTTCATAGAACTTACCACCAGCTGACTCGGGATTTTGCAATGCCAGATCACCCCTCTAGCCCCTCGGCTTATCAGGCCCCCACTCCTCCACCCATCAGGCTCACTCTGTCTCTTGCTACTCTTACTTATCCCTCCCTGTCTTGTGCTGGTTATTTTTGAAGACACTTACACACTATCATTCTGCTTTCTTCCCAACAGGTTTCCGTTCACCCCTACACTGCTATTCCCCTGACAGAGATGAAGCCTTTTACAGACATTGACCCAGTTATATATGGCCATTAAGTAAGAGGAAGATGTTGGGGAATTGTGAGGATATGGTTGAGCTTGGAAGGGCTTGAGCCTGAGGGGTGTGTCAATCCTGTTAGTCTCTCTCTCCACGGAGAGGTTGAGCAAGGAGGGACAGTAGAACCCCAAAAAAGGTGTGCCTCTTATCAGTCTCCCTGCCTCACAAAGTGCCCCACACTCCTGATACTATGGCAAAAAGTTAAAAAGAAAGGGGGAGATGTTGGGTAGTTGCCATCTCCCCCTGGCTTCTTCTTATCCATATGGCTATATAGGGATTTACTGATCCAAAGGTTTGGTCTATTTACATAAATCACTTTTACATAAAGCACTCCAGGGCATTGGTGGTTCAGTTATAGGATTCTCGCCTGTTCCGCCCCCTCCTTGTCACACTCTGATTTTCACCAGTCACTTTTCTCTCCACCCTCTCTATATCACATCCTGTTTCCACCCTACTTGGAGAGTATAAAAACAGCTGCTCTTCTGATTAAAGACACTTGGAAATTGCTTTCCGGCTCCGAGAGTTCCAGAGTGTATCTCCTGCGGAAGTTGGTGCAGCACGCGTTCCTGATCCCTCTCCCACACAGCAGCCTAGATCAGCTCCAGTTGAGTTCTCTCCAACCCAGAGAGCACTAGCTCGGGAAGAAGTACCCTCAGGCTATCCCGGCAGAAGGGAGGGTCAAAATGATCTCTTCATCTTACAGATGCGGAAATGGGTACTGCAAGAGGCGAAGTACCTTGTTCAACGACTCCCAGGTCTCCACTGATGAATGACAGCACTTACTACTTACCGTAAACCCTATTCCTCCTACTGCTGATGATCTGGAGGAGAGAGAGGAGAGGAGAGGAGGGGAGGACTCAGGCCAGGCGACATTCAACAAGGGAAGGTCTGGGGCCACCGACTGACTCAGTTGGTAAAGTGGACTCCTTTTAAAGTGAGGCCCTGGGTTAGATCCCCAGCAAGACAAAACAAAAAATGAATACAATAAAAAGCAAACCAAAAAGCAACTAAGGGACAGGGCTATCATCTACACTGGGGCCACTGACTTTTGCTGCTTTTCATAGTACTGCGGACATCCGTCAGAAGGAAGTTCTCAGTCAGAAAGGACAACAATAGCACTTGGCTCACATAACCTGCTTGCTCTGGAAAGCACGTGTGTTAGAACCGTCCTTCGTGGCCACACGGGACGAACACAGAAAAATGTGCCATGAGCTGGGCAGGAGACTCTGTACAATGCTTATGCAAAAAGACTCTCATGCCTGTCGCTCCCAGGTTCAGTTCTCTCCCCTCACTTGCCCGCCCTCATGCCACCATCATGAGCCAGAACTGAAAAGTGCTCTGTTAAAAGAAAAAAAAAAGAGGGAGTTGGGCGGTAACACAGTGGGTTAAGTGCAGGTGGCTATAAAGAAATTTTTGAAGCAGGTCTGCAGGTGTCTGTCTTTCTCTCTCCCTGTCTTCCCCATCTCTCTCCATTTCTCTCTGTCCTATCTTACAACGACAACAACAATAACAACAACAGTAACTACAACAACAATAAAAACAATAAGGACAACAAGAAGGAAATAAATAAATTTTAAAAAGAAAGAAACAAAAGCAGGCACCAGGTGCAGGCACACCTGGTTGAGCGCACAGGTGACAATGCGCAAGGACCCAGGTTTGAGCCCCCAGTTCCCACCTGCAGGAGGAAAGCTTTTTGAGTGGTGAAGCAATGTTGTCCCTAGAGACAGATCACCCCCTCCCCTCTAGATTTCTGGCTGTCTCTATCCAATAAATAAAATAAAGATAATAATAAAAAAGGAAGAAAACAAACAGACATAAACATACTGTGAGAAACATAGGAATAATGCCTTGACACTCATCAAGACAGATCCTGTATACTATTTATTTCCAGTGAACTTTTGTGGTTCAAAATGTGATCAGATTGCAAAATACTTAAGGCATATTGTCTCGACGCCAGTTGAACTTTCCTCATCAGCAGAACCTTGTATTTTGAGTTTGTAAGACAGATTTGAAAATAACTCAAGACATACACAGAGACGTACTCGTTTTGCTAAATTTTCACTGAAACGAATTTCTCTTCCTCTTTTATCTTTGCTGGGACTATGCTGCTCTGAATTGACTATTTACTTCAGAGAGAGGCACACTCACAGGAGAAAGGGTTGAAATCAAACAGGCAAGCATGCCCATGAGAAAGCAAACACTGTCTTGCTGACTCTTACTTCTTTTTGAAATTTCTTTATTGGGGGGGGGATTCATGGCTTATAGTCAACAGTCAAATACAGTAGTTGGCTCATGTGTAACATTTCTCAGTTTCCCACATAACAGTTCAACCCCTTCTAGGTCCTCCTTTGCCATCATGTACCAGAACTTGAGCAGGGATGGAGAGAGGGGAATCAAAAGAGCGAACAGAGAGCGAGAGTGAGAGCTTGTTCGAGTGTGAGTGGTGGTGCGTAAGCTAGCTGGGGAGTCCGCCACAGGTCACTACCAAGAGCTTCCAGGGCATATGGGCAGCAAACCCACCTCAGACGCGGCTTTTTATAGGTTTCTGGTTGGTCACAATGGCCCCCAAGAGGTCACAGAAGCAGGGCAGGACAGAGTCGTCATGGCCAGGGTCACAGCAGAAGGGTGGGCCAGTGATGGCCAGGGGTCACCGTGACGTCACCCACTGGTCTTTCCCCAGCTGACCAGTCCATTCCTTCCAGCCTGCTGCCAAGTATGAAGAAGAGGGCCAGCAGGAGCAGGAGCAGGAGCAGGAGCAGGAGCAGGAGCAGGAGCAGGAGCAGGAGCAGGAGCAGGAGGAGGAGCAGGAGCAGGAGCAGGAGGAGGAGCAGGAGCAGGAGCAGGAGCAGGAGCAGGAGCAGGAGCAGGAGCAGGAGCAGCAGGAGCAGGAGCAGGAGCAGGAGCAGGAGCAGGAGCAGGAGCAGGAGCAGGAGCAGGAGCAGGAGCAGGAGGAGGTGTGTGTCTGCCCCACCAGCTCTGCGCACCAGCTCCTGGGAGCAAGACAAGGCCCAGGACCCTGGCCAACTCCCCAAGTGCTCCAGTCTCCCTGTCCACCCCCAGCCTGGCACCCCCACTGGTACCTCCCAACACACCACACAGCAGTGGCCCTGCCTCCGGCCCCTCACCCTCCTCTGCAGCAGCCCCAGCACCTGGGGAGGAGGCCACCCATAAATGCACATCTCATAGGCTTGTTCTCTCCTCTGCAGGTGGAGGCCAAGAGCTGAGAGAGAGATGCTCCCTGCATCCTGCTGAGGCCAGGGCCCCTGCTGCCTCTGAACTGTCTACCACTGAAGACCCCGCTGCCCCATAGGGGGCCTCCCTGAATGTGAAATAAATTGTGATTTTGCATAGGTCTAGTTTTGGTGCTTTCTTTTCTTTTGCGTCCCTGGGGGTCACCCCAGCCACAGGCCTTGCCCAGCACTGCCCACCTGGCTTCCTGCCCCAACCTAGAGTTTGCATTCTCAAGGGAGGGGCAGCCAGAGCTCACAGTGTCTGGAGACACAGAGCCTGCTGCACACACACATCACAGTGGCCATGACATGCAGGCCTCCCTCACTGATGACATGGCCTCTGCTTTGTCTCTGACTGAGCTTCCCCCAAGGTCAGGGCACTTCTACCCTGGCCCTCAGGTCTCCCACAGCCTGGGTGGGTGGCCCACTCCATCAGTTTCCATAAGCCTGGGATAGTCAATACCTCTTAGTAGGGTGCAGGGGTAACCAAGCAGAAGACAGACACATGAGCACGTGCCAGGACCAGGGCTCGCCACAGCCCCGGAGCCCACCTCCAGGGGGAGGCTTCATGAGTGGTGGGCTAGTGCTACAAGTATCTGAACTCCTCTCCGAGGCCGCACTAATTTTTTTTTTTTGGAGGGGGTTGTTTTATTGTCACTGCCCTTGTCTCGACAATAGACTATCTCCGGCGTATCAAAAGGTGTTAAGCCAGTAATTAAAATGTCACTTACGTACATATATGGGGAGAAATTTCTATCAATGGGAGAAAGATCAAAGTACAGCAGGAGTTTGAGATTCCTGCTGCATAAAGAAAGGACCATGGCCCTACAGAGAACTTGCATCAGAACTCTGAGGTTGACAGACACTCTGAGTGCAGTTCCAGCTCACGTGGAAGGGTTAGGCAGTAGGCACACTCACTCAGAAGGAAAGTTCTAGTCTAGAAGGAAGGGTTAACACACTAGTCAAATGTAAAGATGAAGGAGAGCAAAGGTTTAGAAATAAAGTAGCAATTCTGGGAAACTGCAGACTCCGTCAAAAGGTCGAATGTAAGTGTGACAAAAATATCTGGGCTCGGGCTGTAGTGCAGCGGGTTAAGCAAATGTGGCACAAAGCGCCAGGACCGGTGGAAGGATCCCGGTTTGAGCCCCCGGCTCCCCACCTGCAGGGGAGTCTCTTCACAGGCGGTGAAGCAGATCTGCAGGTGTCTATCTTTCTCTCCCCTTCTCTGTCTTCCCCTCCTCTCTCCATTTCTCTCTGTCCTATCCATCAACTAACAACATCAGCAACAACAATAATAACCACAACAAGGCTACAACAACAAGGGCAACCAAAGGGGGCAAAAAAGGGCTCCAGGAGCAGTGGATTGATTCATGGTATAGGCACTGAGCCCCAGCAATAACCCTGGAGGCAAAAATTAAATTAAACTAAATTAAATTTAATTAAATTTAAAAGGAATATCTGTGGATTAGGAGGGGGTCAGAAAACTAGTGACCATTTGAGAGAAATTTTAGCTGAGAACTGTCCTCACTCAGGCAATCTTCAGCATATACCTGTTCCAGAGGCAGAGCACACACTCAGGTACATGCATGCAAAATGCCTAACCACAAGGCACATGCTTATAAAACTATGACACCTCAGTGTCAACGTACACAATTTGAAGGCTTCTACGAGAAGGAAAGAAGTTGCATACAAAGGTAGACTTACGCAGTTTCCATCAGACCTCCTTTCACAATCCCAAGACACAAGGAAAGAGTGCAATGACATATCCCAAGTACTCAGAAAGAGGAAATTCCAACCAGGAATGTGGCAGCCTGCAAAGTTGTCTTTCACGTATGAGGGGTAAATAATGGTCTCTTCAAATATCCAAAAGCTACAGGCACTTGCTCACCTCAACCTCACCTAATAAAAATTATCCACGAGGAAAGGAGGAAGCAAAGGAATGCCCGCTCTCAGCGAGGTGGACAGCAGTCGGCTAGAAATTGAGGGAACATTAGTCAAGCAAGAAAAGGAGCTCAAGGACAAAGCCTTTCTCCCAAAAGTTTGCTAACTGAGATCAATTTAAACACGGCTTTCTCACAGACAAAGTGTTAGCTATTCAACTGATGGTCACCATAAGAAAATCAGGAACAGAGATGCACTGAAAACACTTGAAAGATCAGTGAGGAACTCATCGGAGAAACTCATCTACACAAAAGGACAGATAGTAACAAATAGGCAAAGAATCAACAATCAAGACAGCCTCGGAATCAGAATGGACATAAAAAACCACACAGAGCAATAAACACCCTAAATGTCAACGGCCTGAATTCACTTTTAAAAAGCCTCTGAGCAGCTGAATTCAGTAAAGAACAGGATCTATCCGGGACATTTCTTCGGGAATTACACATCCAAAGAAAAACTAAATGGAAACGTCATGTCACAGGATAGAGCAAACTATTCCAAGATACTAATTCTCAAAATAAGGGAAGGGACAGCTACTCTGCCTTCTGATAAAACAGATGTTCAGGTGAAGAAAGGAACAGAGAGGGACAGTACACGATGGTCAGTGGACTAACCCGACAAAAAGACGTAACCGTCATAAAAATATATGCCCCAAACTCAAGTGCACCCACATATATCAAACAAGTTCTTACTGGACTTGAGGGAGATATGAACAATAACACAATCATAGTAGGAGCTTTGAACACACCACTCACAGCAGACAGATCATCAGGACAAAAAAAAAAAAATCAAATCAATAGGGGAAGAGTGATCTTAAATGAAACCATGGATGAAATGGACCTCATTGATATACACTGAACTGTGCATCTCAGAAGAGATAAACACACATCCACTCAAGTGTGTACACGTGCAACCTTCACAAGGAGTGATGTCACGCTGGGCAAACTGGCGTCAGCTTACATATTCCCCATCTTTCCTATGTTCCCTAAATGTCCTAAACACGGGCATGGATTTCAGTGTGATGGAGACATTTCATTCAAACAGAGGCAGAGGTTTTCAGGCAAAGTTGATCACAGATTTTTCCAAATGGATATGGAAAGTGTCCTAAAGGTCCTACAGATTTTATTTAGTAACTACTAATCTCTAGTCACCCCCAGACTCACACAGGATTTTGGGTCCTAGGGTCCTATATGGACCACCCCCAGGCCCCTATGGGAATAAAGGCATTAGGTTTTCTACCACGAAGGGAAAGACCAGTGGCTGACGTCCCGGTGACCCCAGGCCATCACTGGCCCACCCTTCTGCTGTGACCCTGGCCATGACGGCCCTGCCCTGCCCTGCTTCTGTGACCTCTTGGGGGCCATTGTGACCAACCAGAAACCTATAAAAAGCCGCGTCTGAGGTGGGTTTGCTGTCCATATGCCCTGGAAGCTCTTGGTAGTGACCTGTGGCGGACTCCCCAGCTAGCTTACACACCACCACTCGCACTCGCACACCCTCGCTCTCACTCTCTGTTCTCTTTGATTCCCCTCTCTCCATCCCTGCACTTTACCTGATACCCACTCCCACTCCCCCTCTCCCCTACCCCACACTCTACTCCCCCCTTCTTTTCTCTCCTCTTTGCCTTTTCCCCCTTCCCTTGTTCACCCCCTCCCCTTAGTTATCTAGGATAGCCCTAGTGCATTCTAGTCTGACTACCCCTGTTTTGGGTAGAGCCAGTAAGAGTAGAAAGTAAGTTAGACCTTGGTTGTTATTTTTTGGTAGTGACAGTCCTAGTTTAGAGTTCCTAGTTAGTCTACAGTGAGTGTAGATAGGTCTATGGCCCGGCCTAAGACCTCTCCATTGGGAGAGGGAATGGCCGAGGACGACTTCTGTGTCCTGAGCACCCTTGGGGCCGGCAGCTTCTCTGTCGTCGTGCTGGCCCGCCATCGTCACAGCGGCAAAAAGGTTGTGATCAAGAGGATGAAGATGCTGGGGCAGACAGGCCTGGAGATGGCGCGAGACGAGTGCAGCATCATGCGAGGTCTGAGCCACCCCAACATCTTGCCCCTGCTGGGCACCATAGAGACGGCATTCCAGCTGCAGCTGGTCATGCCCTACGTGAGGGGGGGAGACCTGCGGGACTATCTCTGCCGCAAGGGCCCCATGAGGGAGGAGGAGGCCAGAAGGGTGTTCCGCCAGTTGGCCTCGGCTATGGAATATTGCCACGCCAAAGGAATCGCTCACAGGGACCTCAAACCTGAGAATATTCTCGTGCAAAGCCTGAACCGGGTCAAGATCACGGACTTTGGCCTGAGTGGCCATTTTCTCCAGCAGTCCATGGACAGCCTGCAGGGCACCTTAGGCTACATGGCGCCCGAGATAGTGACGGGGGGCACCTACGGCCCCGGGGTGGACATCTGGAGCCTGGGGGTGGTGTTGTTTGAAATGGTCAAAGGTCACCTGCCAGAAGAACGACCCTTCTGGACTCTATTCAGAAGGAAGCCCCGGCTCTCCCAGGAGCTCCGACACCTTCTGCACCGCATGCTCAACTCTGACCCCAAGGAGCGAATTGGGTGGCCAGAGATCCTGAGCCACCCATGGGTGACCCAGGGCATGGGACCCATGGAAGCCTACAGGGAACCCACCTCCTCCGATGAGCCAGCCCCAGCTGACCAGTCCATTCCTTCCAGCCTGCTGCCAAGTATGAAGAAGAGCGCCAGCAGGAGCAGGAGCAGGAGCAGGAGCAGGAGCAGGAGCAGGAGCAGGAGGAGGTGTGTGTCTGCCCCACCAGCCCTGGGCACCGGCTCCTGGGAGCAAGACGAGTCCCTGGAGCCTGGCCAACCCCCCAAGTGCTCCAGTCTCCCTGTCTTCACGTCCACGTCCACCCCCAGCCTGGCCCCCCCAGCGGTGCCTCCCAACACACCACAAGGCAGCTGCCCTGCCTCCGGCCCCTCCCCCTCCTGTGCAGCAGCCCCAGCACCTGGGGAGGTAAGCTGCCCCCCCTCGGGCCAGGGCGCACAGGCCAGCAGGCCCTCTGCCACCTGGATCGCCATCCGCCATGGGGCAGCCCACAGGCTGCTGAACCGTCTCCTGCGGCTTTGTTGCGGCTGCTGTCTGGGTCCCCACAAGGGAGGCAAGACACGTGTCCACCCGCTCAGGACATGAGGAAACAGGGCCCCTCGCATGGCCTGGTGAGTTAGTGGGCATGGGGGGGGAAGGTCACCCCTAACTGCAGATCTCATAGGCCTGTTCTCTCCTCTGCAGGTGGAGGCCGAGAGCTAAGAGAGAGATGCTCCCTGCATCCCGCTGAGGCCAGGGACCCTGCACTGATGCCTCTGAACTGTCTGCCGCTGAAGACCCCGCTGCCCCAGAGGGGGCCTCCCTGAATGTGAAATAAATTGTGATTTTGCATTGGTCTAGTTTTGGTGCTTTCTTTTCTTTTGCGTCCCTGGGGGTCACCCCAGCCACAGGCCCTGCCCTGCACTGCCCACCTGGCTTCCCGCCCCAACCTAGAGTCTGCATTCTCAAGGGAGGGGCAGCCAGAGCTCACAGTGTCTGGAGGCACAGAGCCTGCTGCACACACACATCACAGTGGCCATGACATGCAGGCCTCCCTCACTGATGACATGGCCTCTGCTTTGTCTCTGACTGAGCTTCCCCCAAGGTCAGGGCACTTCGACCCTGGCCCTCAGGTCTCCCACGGCCTGGGTGGGCGGCCCACTCCATCAGTTTCCATAAGCCTGGGATAGTCAATAAATCTTAGTAGGGTGCAGGGGTAACCAACCCAGAAGACAGACACATGAGCACGTGCCAGGACCAGGGCTCGCCACAGCCCTGGAGCCCACCTTCAGGGGGAGGCTTCATGAGTGGTGGGCTGTGCTTCAAGTGTCGGAACTCCTCTCCTAGGCCGCACTAATTATTATTATTATTATTTTGGAGGGGGTTGTTTTTTTGTCACTGCCCTTGTCTTGACAATAGACTATCTCCGGCCTATCAAAAGGTGTTAAGCCAGTAATTAAAATGTCACTAACATACATATATGGGGAGAAATTTCTATCAAAGGGAGAAAGATCAAAGTGCAGTAGGAGTTTGAGATTCCTGCTGCATAAAGAAAGGACCATGGCCCTACAGAGAACTTCTATCAGAACTCTGAGGTTGACAAACACTCTGAGTGCGCAGAAGGAAAGTTCTAGTCTAGAAGGAAGGGTTAACACACTAGTCAATGTAAAGATGAAGGAGAGCAAAGGTTTAGAAATAAAGTAGCAATTCTGGGAAACTGCAGACTCCGTCAAAAGGTCGAATGTAAGTGTGACAGAAATATCTGGGCTCGGGCTGTAGTGCAGCGGGTTAAGCAAATGTGGCACAAAGCGCCAGGACTGGTGGAAGGATCCCGGTTTGAGCCCCCGGCTCCCCACCTGCAGGGGAGTCTCTTCACAGGTGGTGAAGCAGATCTGCAGGTGTCTATCTTTCTCTCCCCTTCTCTGTCTTCCCCTCCTCTCTCCATTTCTCTCTGTCCTATCCATCAACTAACAACATCAGCAACAACAATAATAACCACAACAAGGCTACAACAACAAGGGCAACCAAAGGGGGCAAAAAAGGGCTCCAGGAGTAGTGGATTGATTCATGGTGCAGGCACTGAGCCCCAGCAATAACCCTGGAGGCAAAAATTAAATTAAACTAAATTAAATTTAATTAAATTTAAAAGGAATATCTGTGGATTAGGAGGGGGTCAGAAAACTAGTGACCATTTGAGAGAAATTTTAGCTGAGAACTGTCCTCACTCAGGCAATCTTCAGCATATACCTGTTCCAGTGGCAGAGCACACACTCAGGTACATGCATGCAAAATGCCTAACCACAAGGCACATGCTTGTAAAACTATGACACCTCAGTGTCAACGTACACAATTTGAAGGCTTCTACGAGAAGGAAAGAAGTTGCATACAAAGGTAGACTTACGCAGTTTCCATCAGACCTCCTTTCACAATCCCAAGACACAAGGAAAGAGTGCAACCACATATCCCAAGTACTCAGAATGAGGAAATTCCAACCAGGAATGTGGCAGCCTGCAAAGTTGTCATTCACGTATGAGGGGTAAATAATGGTCTCTTCAAATATCCAAAAGCTACAGGCACTTGCTCAACTCAACCTCACCTTATAAAAATTATCCACGAGGAAAGGAGGAAGCAAAGGAATGCCCGCTCTCAGCGAGGTGGACAGCAGTCGACTAGAAATAGAGGCGACATTAGTCAAGCAAGAAAAGGAGCTCAAGGACAAAGCCTTTCTCCCAAAAGTTTGCTAACTGAGATCAATTTAAACACGACTTTCTCACAGACAAAGTGTTAGCTATTCAACTGATGGTCACCATAAGAAAACCAGGAACAGAGATGCACTGAAAACACAAGAAAGATCAGTGAGGAACTCATCGGAGAAACTCATCTACACAATAGGATAGATAGCAACAAATAGGCAAAGAATCAACAATTAAGACAGCCTCGGAATCAGAATGGACATAAAAAACCACACGGAGCAATAAACACCCTAAATGTCAACAGCCTGAATTCACTTTTCAAAAGCCTCCAAGCAGCTGAATTCAGTAAAGAACAGGATTTATCCGGGACATTTCTTCGGGAATTACACATCCAAAGAAAAACTAAATGGAAACGTCATGTCACAGGCTAGAGCAAACTATTCCAAGATACTAATTCTCAAAATAAGGGAAGGGACAGCTACTCTGCCTTCTGATAAAACAGATGTTCAGGTGAAGAAAGGAACAGAGAGGGACAGTACACGATGGTCAGTGGACTAACCCGACAAAAAGACGCAACCGTCATAAAAATATATGCCCAAACTCAAGTGCACCCACATATATCAAACAAGTTCTTACTGGACTTGAGGGAGATATGAACAATAACACAATCATAGTAGGAGCTTTGAACACACCACTCACAGCAGACAGATCATCAGGACAAAAAAAAAAAAAATCAAATCAATAGGGGGAGAGTGATCTTAAATGAAACCATAGATGAATTGGACCTCATTGATATACACTGAACTGTGCATCTCAGAAGAGATAAACACACATCCACTCAAGTGTGTACACGTGCAACCTTCACAAGGAGTGATGTCACGCTGGGCAAACTGGCGTCAGCTTACATATTCCCCATCTTTCCTATGTTCCCTAAATGTCCTAAACACGGGCATGGATTTCAGTGTGATGGAGCCATTTCATTCAAACAGAGGCAGAGGTTTTCAGGCAAAGTTGATCACAGATTTTTCCAAATGGATATGGAAAGTGTCCTAATGGTCCTACAGATTTTATTCAGTAACTACTAATCTCTAGTCACCCCCAGACTCACACAGGATTTTGGGTCCTAGGGTCCTATAAGGACCACCCCCAGGCCCCTATGGGAATAAAGGCATTAGGTTTTCTACCACGAAGGGAAAGATCTGTGGCTGATGTCCCGGTGACCCCAGGCCATCACTGGCCCACCCTTCTGCTGTGACCCGGGCCATGACGGCCCTGCCCTGCCCTGCTTCTGTGACCTCTTGGGGGCCATTGTGACCAACCAGAAACCTATAAAAAGCCGCGTCTGAGGTGGGTTTGCTGTCCATATGCCCTGGAAGCTCTTGGTAGTGACCTGTGGCGGACTCCCCAGCTAGCTTACGCACCACCACTCGCACTCGCACACCCTCGCTCTCACTCTCTGTTCGCTCTTTTGATTCCCCTCTCTCCATCCCTGCACTTTACCTGATACCCACTCCCACTCCCCCTCTCCCCTACCCCACACTCTACTCCCCCCTTCTTTTCTCTCCTCTTTGCCTTTCCCCCCTTCCCTTGTTCACCCCCTCCCCTTAGTTATCTAGGATAGCCCTAGTGCATTCTAGTCTGACTACCCCTGTTTTGGGTAGAGCCAGTAAGAGTAGAAGGTAAGTCAGACCTTGGTTGTTATTTTTTGGTAGTGACAGTCCTAGTTTAGAGTTCCTAGTTAGTCTACAGTGAGTGTAGATAGGTCTATGGCCCGGCCTAAGACCTCTCCATTGGGAGAGGGAATGGCCGAGGACGACTTCTGTGTCCTGAGCACCCTTGGGGCCGGCAGCTTCTCTGTCGTCGTGCTGGCCCGCCATCGTCACAGCGGCAAAAAGGTTGTGATCAAGAGGATGAAGATGCTGGGGCAGACAGGCCTGGAGATGGCGCGTGACGAGTGCAGCATCATGTGAGGTCTGAGCCACCCCAACATCTTGCCCCTGCTGGGCACCATAGAGACGGCATTCCAGCTGCAGCTGGTCATGCCCTACGTGAGGGGGGGAGACCTGCGGGACTATCTCTGCCGCAAGGGCCCCATGAGGGAGGAGGAAGCCAGAAGGGTGTTCCGCCAGTTGGCCTCGGCTATGGAATATTGCCACGCCAAAGGAATCGCTCACAGGGACCTCAAACCTGAGAATATTCTCGTGCAAAGCCTGAACCGGGTCAAGATCTCGGACTTTGGCCTGAGTGGCCATTTTCTCCAGCAGTCCATGGACAGCCTGCAGGGCACCTTAGGCTACATGGCGCCCGAGATAGTGACGGGGGGCACCTACGGCCCCGGGGTGGACATCTGGAGCCTGGGGGTGGTGTTGTTCGAAATGGTGAAAGGTCACCTGCCAGAGGAACGACCCTTCTGGACTCTATTCAGAAGGAAGCCCCGGATCTCCCAGGAGCTCCGACACCTTCTGCACCGCATGCTCAACTCTGACCCCAAGGAGCGAATTGGGTGGCCTGAGATCCTGAGCCACCCATGGGTGACCCAGGGCATGGGGCCCATGGAAGCCTACAGGGAACCCACCTCCTCCGATGAGCCAGCCCCAGCTGACCAGTCCATTCCTTCCAGCCTGCTGCCAAGTATGAAGAAGAGCGCCAGCAGGAGCAGGAGCAGGAGCAGGAGCAGGAGCAGGAGCAGGAGCAGGAGGAGGTGTGTGTCTGCCCCACCAGCCCTGGGCACCGGCTCCTGGGAGCAAGATGAGTCCCTGGAGCCTGGCCAACCCCCCAAGTGCTCCAGTCTCCCTGTCTTCACGTCCACGTCCACCCCCAGCCTGGCCCCCCCAGCGGTGCCTCCCAACACACCACAAGGCAGCTGCCCTGCCTCCGGCCCCTCCCCGTCCTCTGCAGCAGCCCCAGCACCTGGGGAGGAGAGCTGCCCCCCCTCGGGCCAGGGCGCACAGGCCAGCAGCCCCTCTGCCACCTGGATCCCCATCCGCCATGGGGCAGCCCGCAGGCTGCTGAACCGTCTCCTGCGGCTTTGTTGCGGCTGCTGTCTGGGTCCCCACAAGGGTGGCAAGACACGTGTCCACCCGCTCAGGACATGAGGAAACAGGGCCCCTCGCATGGCCTGGTGAGTTAGTGGGCATGTGGGGGGGGAGGCCACCCATAAATGCACATCTCATAGGCCTGTTCTCTCCTCTGCAGGTAGAGGCCGAGAGCTGAGAGAGATGCTCCCTGCATCCCGCTGAGGCCAGGGACCCTGCACTGCTGCCTCTGAACTGTCTGCCACTGAAGACCCCGCTGCCCCATAGGGTGCCTCCCTGAATGTGAAATAAATTGTGATTTTGCATTGGTCTAGTTTTGGTGCTTTCTTTTCATTTGAGTCCCTGGGTGTCACCCTAGCCACAGGCCCTGCCCTGCACTGCCTACCTGGCTTCCTGCCCCAACCTAGAGTCTGCATTCTCAAGGGAGGGGCAGCCAGAGCTCACAGTGTCTGGAGGCACAGAGCCTGCTGCACACACACATCACAGTGGCCATGACATGCAGGCCTCCCTCACTGATGACATGGCCTCTGCTTTGTCTCCGACTGAGCTTCTCCCAAGGTCAGGGCACTTCTACCCTGGTCCTCAGGTCTCCCACGGCCTGGGTGGGCGGCCCACTCCTGTTGCTGAGGAGTTATTCTGATGCAGTCTCCGCCCCCAGGTTTTTCTATGCCCCGCAAAATCCTAGAGTGCCCCCTTTCAACGGATCCTGGCCCTACAGGGCACCCCTGGTTGTCGCCCAATAAAAAGCCCCCTCACCCCTCCCCTCTCTCTCTCTGGGCTCTAGGCTCTCCCTCTCTGAGGTCTTGCTCCCTGCTCTCCCCCCATGGTCGGCCATTGCCGGCTGGCTCCACGTGGTCTGAACCAACCCCCCTTCCTATAATAAAGATTTGTGTACCCCTTTGCTCTGGACGTCCGCTCTCTTCTCCGCGGTGCAGCCCGACACCAGACCACCGCAACAACACACTCCATCAGTTTCCATAAGCCTGGGATAGTCAATACCTCTTAGTAGGGTGCAGGGGTCACCAACCCAGAAGACAGACACATGAGCACATGCCAGGACCAGGGCTCGCCACACCCCCGGAGCCCACCTCCAGGGGGAGGCTTCATGAGTGGTGGGCTAGTGCTACAAGTGTCTGAACTCCTCTCCTAGGCAGGACTAATTTTTTTTTTTTGGAGGGGGTTGTTTTTTTGTCACTGCCCTTGTCTCTGGCCTATCAAAAGGTGTTAAGCCAGTAATTAAAATGTCACTACATACAAGGACTGGTGTAAGGATCCCAGTTCAAGCCCCTGGCCGCCCACCTGCAGGGGAGTCGCTTCAGAATTGGTGAAGCAGGTCTGCAGGTGTCTGTCTTTTTCTCCCCCTCCTCTGTCCATTTCTCTGTCCTATCCAACAACAACAACAATAATAATAACTACAATAACAAGGGCAACAAAAGGGAATAAATAAATATTTAAAATAAAAAAGGACTATAATCCATTACTCAAAAAGGAAGAAAGGAAAGATAGCTGACATAACAGCAGCAAGGTGTTATTTTCAGTTATTCAGTTTTCTGATTGGCAGCTGATACATACCAACAATTATGTGTGAATATGGTTGTAGTCCTACGCGTTAACTACATAGTTCATAACTAATTTTTTTGAGTTTTTAAAAAAAATATTCTATTTTGTTACCCTTGTTTTATTGTTGTAGTTATTATTATTATTGATGTTGTTGTTGGATAGGACAGAGAGAAATGGAGAGAGGAGGAGAGAAAGATAGAAACCTGCTTCGCCGCCTGTGAAGCGACTCCCCTGCAGGTGGGGAGTCGGGGGCTTGAACTGGGATCCTTACGCCTGTCCTTGCTCTTTGCGCCACCTGCGCTTAACCAGCTGCGCTACCGCCCGACTCCCAGTTCATAACTATCTTAATTTTTATTGTCGAACACCATCAAAACCTAAATGCTTTGTAAAAATGAAGTTATTTTTCTTGGTTATAAAACTTATACATGTCCCTAAAGGTACAAAGAAGTAACTCATAAAAGTTGATAAGTTCATCCATATAACTCAAGTAAGAATATTCCTTGATAGTTATTTATATAGATTAAAAAAATAAGACACATAGAAGACCCTGGATTCAATCTTTGGCACCAAACCAGAATGCACCAGAGATGAAATATATGGAACTTCGTAGGTGGCATACCAAAGCTTGGCTCTCTCTCCCATAAAAAAAATAAAAGGAAAATCAGGCTGGGGAGATGGGTCAGAGGTAAAGTTCATGAACCCGGACTTCCCCAGGGTTCAGTATTAGCACAGTAGAAAAGAAAAACAAAATAAGAAAAACCTACTACTTTAACAACTATCGGTGGCAAAAATTTAAAATAAAAAAGGTGACAGTTTAATGTCCTTAATTAACTTAGTTAAAAAAGAGAAAGAGTGCAGACTCCTGTGTGAGATGAAAAATGGAAAGCTGGTAAAGCTTCGAGCTGGGAATTTATATTTCACTTTTCTCTTCTGTTAAATGGGAAGGCAGATTGACCTGGTTTTTTGTTTCAGGGCTTATGGATGACGGATAAGATAATGCAGGTTATGTGCTACTCAAACATAAAATGATATTGAAGGTATGAACTACAAAACTTGTTCTGAGAAACAGTAAAGACTTCTTTAAGAACTCCAGATTTGTGAGAATAAACCATTGGAAAAGGAATTTCCCAAAGGGAACTAACAGAAGGGTGGCACCCCAGTACCACTTCTATTTTAGGGACAGGATCACCATATGTATCTGTGGATTTGCATAAAGCTTCATCTCACTGAACTCAGCCCATCTATCTCTGCTTATTTAAGCCAGGCAACTCTGCAACAGGGTGAATTAAACTGCTCTGGTAGAGTTGCAACTGTGACTTGGAAGGTGGGGCTTTGGGCAGAGCTTGGGACTTGCATGTATAACGCCCTGAGTTTGATCACTGGCATTGGATATTCCAGCAAGACACTCTGGTTTTCTCTTTTTTTTGTTCTTCTGGGGTTATTGATGAGGCTTGGTGCCTGCATTACGAATCCACTGCTCCTGATGGTGATTGTTTATTTGTTCTAATGGATAGAACAAAGGGAAATTGAGAGGAGGAGAAAGGAAGATAGAGAGGGGGAGAGAAAGAAAGATACCTGCTTCACTGTTTGTGAAATGACCCCCTGCAGGTGGGGACCCAGGATCCTTGCACTTAACTGTGTGGGCTTAACCTAGTGCTTCACCACTCGACCCCCCCCCCCAATAATATCTTTAAAATTAAACAAAAACCCAAGTGGTCCCAAATATGTAGTGACTCAGTTACAGTGAAAAGTTTTCATTTTGTTCCCCTAACAGACCAGGCCAGGATTCAAGTTGGTGAGCAGTTTCACTGGAAAAAGATTCAGGGGCCCAGGCTCCTCCTTAATTGCTTGGTTGTTATCTTCCTTCAACTTTCAGAAAGAGCCGGGGCCTCTGGTTCCTACCACTCGTGTGCATTCTGTGCTACCTCAAGGATGCACCTGATTGCAAGGAAAGCTGGGAAATGTAGTCCAGACTGTGCTCAGATGGGCTCTGGTGGCTAGCTCTTGGTCCTCACTAGTTTGCAGATGAAGCAAGAAGCGCTAACTGGACCCCAGAGCTCCTGAGACTCCCAACTGCAACCTTAAAAAGCAGCCTCACCCAGCATGGAATCACCAGTGTCTCCCTGGTTTCCTCACTCCTGTCCTGTCCCCCTGCAGTCTGTCCCCCTGCAGTCTGTTCTCCACTCCGCGGACAAACAATCTTAGTAGTGCCTATGTCTGAGCATTGTGACGACGGGCATCAGTTTACTGCTCTAATAAGCCTGTCTCCTTCAAACCTTACGGATGGGCACACAGGTTCAGAGAGGCGAACAACTGGGTAAATGAAGAGTCAGCACTTGGGCCTAGGTCTGACTCCACGTTGTGGTCCCCAGGTTGAGAAATGACAAAGAGTATTATTATCCAGGTCACACTTTTATTTTGATAAAGCAGCAGCCACACAGCCACAAGGACATGAAGTGTTCTGGACAAGTAGGCACAGTGCCTGAGGCTTCAGGAGCCTGCTGAGGGGTGGGGATGAGGCTCATGCTTTCTCCTTGGCCCCAGGATCAAGGGGGAAGAAAAACCCAACCACACAGCACACACTGTCAGCCCCAGCCCTCGCTTCCCTTCATCAAATTAAATCATGTATTCTTCCAGACAAACTGGCAGCAATTCTGGTTTATAAAAAGCCTTCATGGGGGGCTCTGGAGGAGAGAGGCCTATTCTTGTTCCTTTCCACATGCATTGCCATTGGGTGCAAAGTGAAACCACCATTTGGATGGACAGTGCTGGGACTGGCCACAAGGAAGAAGAAGAAGAAAAAAAACTGGTGGTTAGACTGCCCCTCTCCAGGTAACATACTAGTGGAGTGAAATATTGACGTAGGTGCCCTGGGCTCTGGGGAGGTCTGTGAAGGGCAAGATTTTGGTTTGTAAGACTATGGCTGAGAGGCTGCTGGCATCTCTGGCCACTCTGAGGCTTAAGGATGGTGAGAGGCTGCCTGGGTTAACCATTCCTCTACTGAAGTAGAATCATTAGCGGACCACCGAGCAGGACCCCCTTGACCTCACCGTCAGAGTGAATGCCAGGATTCATGTGCTTTGCATATAAGCTGGAGACACAATCTCTTAATTTCTCATATGGAGAGGCCAAAGGAGGAAAGGTTTTTTTCCTTTCTGAGTGCCATGAATTGGCCAGAACTTAGGGGCATGCTGAGACCTTCAGGAGTGCCATCCTGGGTGGGCTGGGTGAGCAGCAGTCATAGCTTGACTCTATAAGGATCCTGGCAACCCAGAGTGTCAACAATGGCACTGTCCTGCAAACCTTTTTGGAAAAGGGATGAAACCTGGCTTCGAGCCAGAGGAATAACCTTGAATGGCATACAACCTCCAGGTGTGCACTGGATCGCCTTTCTCCCGTTTCCATACATGAGACTTTCTGTGGAGAGCTGAACCCAGAGCTTCTGAACAGCCATGCCCTCCTGGAGCAGAGGCCTAGGCACATCTTATAGCCTCATGTGGAAGGGGGCATCCTCGAGGACAAATGGCCTCTGTCTGCACTCACTATCAGAGCAGCTTCCCTCCCTCCTGCTGAGACTGTGGGCACTTCTCAAAGGGGACTTGCATAAATGACTAAGCATTAACAAGTGGGGAAAGGACCTAGGGAGGCTCCCTGCCCTCAGGAATGGAGGGAATTGGAGCGAACTTTTCTCTGAGTTTAGGATTTGCAAGGCACTGAAATTAACTACAACTGCGGGGAGGGGAGAAAAAAATATAAAAGGATGAGTGTTTGGAGGACTTGAGTTGATCCCCTTTCCTTTCAGCCCCAGCCAGCGAGAACCCTCATAAAACATAGCGGCGGGCTCCATATTCCTGACTGATGAGCCCCCAGCCCTCCAGCATGGCTGCATCTCCACATCGGCTCTGTGGGTTCCAGGGACAGAGATAGGAAGTGTTAGAGAGCCAGGAAGGAGGCCAAGAGCTACAGATCAGAGCAGTAGCCACTGTTCCACCTGGATGCTGCCCAGGGCCAGCTGGCGGCAGGATGCAGCCCTGAAATGCCCTCTTCAGCAGGCATGATCCTCTCTGAGGAGACCTGGGTGGTGGCTGGGCTGGGAGTGGAAGTCTGAGCACAAAGGAGAGAGGAACAGGACATCACCAAAGGCAGCAGAGAAAACACTGGTATTGAGCCTGGCTTTGGCACAGCACATCTTGGGCCTTCCTGCCCATCTGGGGCCCTGGCAGACTGAAGGGATGAAGAAGGACCTTTTTCTTTCAGTCCGTGAGGAGCTCTTCTGGCAAACTGAGGCAATGGCAGGACAACTCTGGGGCATCCCCTTCATCATTCCAGCCAAACCTGTGTGCAGGCCACCTAACACGGAATCTGCTTGACCCAACCGTTGAACCTAGAGCATTTCAGTTAGATGGGATGCTGAAGGGAAAGCAGTAAAAAACAGTTACTACCTACCCAGTAGCTCAGCTGAGGCAGTTACTGGTACCTCCTGACTTGAGATAAAGAGCTGGGCTCAAAGGTGCTGAGTGGCTAAACTGGGAAGTGGAGTCAGGTCTGACTCCAAGTCTCAGGTCCTGTTGACTGGACTGGGCTGTCCTAGGGAGCCAGGACACATCATTGAGGCTGCCTGGATGGGGTTTCTGGAGGGGTTTCTTTCTGGAAGTGTGGGTCTGGGAGAGCAGCTAAGCTTGAGTGAAGGGGGAGGTGCCTCCAGGTTCTGGAAGCAGGGTCCACAGCCTCGTCTGTCTCTGTCCGGGAGGACCCCCGCTCAGTGCCTGGCAGCCTTGCAGATTTTGTCGTACACCTCGGTGCTGGGAAATTGTGCCGATGCAGTCACATCTGCCATGTTTTCCCCTCAGGCTACTGCTAGTTCCCGTGAGAGTTAGGACATTCTCGGAGTGCCTGTTTAGCCATCTTATGCCCTCAGGACATTGTCTATATCCCCTTGATATTTGGGGTGCTTTGGTCACTCCTCCCCCTCCCATTCTCACGAGAGTTATCATCCTATCCTGGAGTGCTGTGGTTACTCCTCCCCCTTCCCAATCTCGTGAAAGCTACTCCTATAAAAACCCTTCATTTTCCGCACCTCGCTCTCTCTTGCCAGCGCTTCACTCCGGTGTTCAGATGCAGGAAAGGTTACTGCGTGAGGCGGCCATTTTTGCTACCTCCACGTGGCCCAACCTGCTTCTCTAGCACCCAACTCTGAGGTGCCAGTGCAAATAAAGATTTGTGTTTCCTCTTCGCTCCGGACCCCTCCTCTCCCTCTCTCTCTTCTCTGCGGCCCGCGCTCAACAACATCTGGCGCTCAACGTGTCCCGCACTCATGCCCAGCCTGAGGTCCAGAAAAGCCGCCCAGACACAGGTAAGTGGCATCTGCCTGCCTCTGTGGCCCTGCGTTTCCCTCCACCATGGGATTTTTTTCCGTTTTATGAGGAGGCGTCCCTGACATTCTATCCTTCTCTCCTGGGACAGGCTTTCGATCTCAGAGACACTTTAATTTTCACTACACTGTGGGTTCTCATGGCTATATTTACTATCTTCAGGATATGTACAAGGCCTCCTGCCAAAAGGTTAAGTGACCTTGAGGCTGAGATATGGGAGATAAAGGATATTTGCTTAAGACTTAAACACCCTAAGTAATCTGCAGTCAGCCCCAAAACCGCTGCTTCCGGAGACACGTGTTCGGTTTTCCTGCGGCAGCTTCCGCTTCCACGACCCCCCTCTCCCCACTGCCCCCGCAGACACGTGTTCGGCTGCTCCTTTGACCCCTCCCCCAGCTGTCCCCACAGACACGGGTTCGGTTTCTCTTGCTGCGGCTTCCACTTCTTTGACTCCTCTCCCTGCTAATACCTCATCATTAAGAGACCCTGTGGCTTCCTCTCCTTCGACTCCTCCCCCTGATGACACCTCATCATTAAGAGACCTTGTGGCTGAGATATGAGAGTTAAAGGATATTTTTTCAGCATTTAAGGACCTTAAACCATTTGCAGTCCACCCCAAGATCTCCATCCCCGTAGATACATGTTCAGTTTCCCCTGCCACTACAGCAGTTTCCATGGCACCTTCCACTTCCGTAGATCTCTCCCCAGTGTCATCGAACCAAATCCACACCTTCCCGGTAAATGTGGCCCCTTCTAAACAAAACCCTCAGCCGTGGCAGCCATACTCCTCTAAAGAGTACCACTCAGGCAAGCAGTCAGGGAGGACGGCTTTCACACTCCATGGACCAAGTCCGTTTTAAGGAGTTTTTACCACCATCTTAACACGCCCCAGGATTGGAAGGACCTGGCTTGTGCTGCACTCCCAGACCCCCTCTACCTACAGTGGAAGGCATGCTTCTGCCATGAGTGCTCTAGACAGTCGCAGGAAAATAGTAACAAACAGGTAGAATGGGATTCTGATGCTTTGTTTGGAGAAGGAGCTTATGAATCTGGAACTCAGCAGGCAGAAGCCAGGTTTCCAACCGGTTATTTTGAACAGGTACGCATCTGCGCAACACAAGCATGGGAAAGGGTGACCCCACCCGATGTAGATTCGACGGTTCCCATGAACTCTCTTCGCCAAGGCACTGATGAATCATTAGCGAGCTTCATCTCAAGGGTGAAGACAAGCTTAGAGAGAAAGGTTTATAATCCTGACGTCCGCTCACTACTCCTGCGCTCTATTGTCTGGGAAGGCATGATACCACAATTCAGTCAGGCATGCCTTAATCTTAAACACCTACACCCAGATAATTGGATTTTAGTGACACAGAAACTTACATCAGGTAATTATGGGGCACCCGCTATGACACAGGTTTATGCAGTTACCCCATGTAATCACAACGGGGCCTGCTTTTAGTACGGTCGCCAAGGACATTGGCGTAACCAATGTCCTGACAAGCTGCGACCATGCCTCCAGTCAGGGAAACTCCGCCTCCAGTTAGAGTGACCACGCCTCCAGTCAGAGCAACCCCACTTTCAGTCAGGGAGCCAGAGGCCACGTACTGTTTGTCCAAGGTGTCGTAAGGGGTTTCATTGGAAGAGAGATTGTTGGTCCCAATTTCATAAAGATGGTTCGCCCTGAATGATACAAATTCGGGGCCTGAGATTTTGTGGACCACTCCTGTTTTAGAACGGGGTCACCCTTCTATGACAGTAAAGATTGATAATATTCCTTTCAAATTTTTGATTAACACAGGGGCAGCAAAGATGATTTTAAGGCAAGAAGAGGTTCCCCAAGATTGGGAACTCATCCCTGGACCCAGTATACATGGAGTAGGAGGGGTGACCTGTTGGAAACATATGTAAGCCTGATAGAGCTTAGGGAGAACCACCCCCGTCTTTGGATGGAGGTCTGAGAAGATAACCTTTTGGTAAGTCTCTCTCAACCGAGGTGAGCATAAGGGGGGAAACTCAGACTTGGTTCTTTCCTTCTTGACTTTCAGGCCCACAGATACCCCAGTACTTCCCTCCATTAACCACAGGCCACATGGCTGCAGATTCACTTATTCAAAGTCACCTTCTGATCACAGAAGAACACACCTTATCACACACTTCATCACACACCTCAGACACCAGACAAGAGAAATTCCAAACTATATGGCTCTTTGATATCCATCTTCTCTCTGTGTCACCCTACTGGTTTAACCCCTATGCTTCTCTCAAATACCTTTGGATAATTAAGTTGCTTGTGTTATGGAGAATAACTGTCTTGTATCTCATCAATTCCTGTCATACCAACCCCCTACCTTAGGGGTATGCTGACTGTTAAGAAACCTGTAATTTCTGTCATATTTCAACAATAATTAACTTCATTGCTTTTCTATTTAACTCATGTCCACTTTGCTAATAAACGGACTCTAGGATTCTGGGACTCAAGGATTCAGATTCTAGATTCACACTAAGAGTCCCCTGGTGTCTTTTACTTCATGTCACCCCTGTCGTGAGCGAGAAAGAACCAGCCTGTTACCTTTCCCCTGGAGGACACCCTGCCGGAGAAGGAGAGAGACACCCCGAAATCTGGTGCCCATAGCGTGGGGCAGAATTTCCCGACCCCAAGCACCTGGTTGAAAAAAATGCTGGCCCAACCATAGAGGATCGGGACCGTGACTCCAGGAAATCAAGAAGCAGTACCAAAGTACATCGGAAGGTAACCCTGAGGCTCTCGTTTGAGTCCCTGTGATCTTTCTCTCCTTCTCCCTATCCTTCAAGCTCCAGGGAAGCTCATGGAGTGGACACAGAGAAGGAACCTCAGCAGATCAGAACCCTGGCCAGGCTGTGAGAAACTGAGTGTCCTTCCCCTGTTTAATCTTAAACGAGTCTGACCTAATTTTTTCCTCTCCCACTTTTGTGGCATTTTGTCCTATACCCTCTCCTAATTTCTGAGTCAATCAGACATTAAAGTGGACCTAGGCATGGTCTTAAAACTGCTATTGACTGCTTAAAAGGAAAACGCAAAAGATAAAGCTTTTTTGTGACAGCCAGAGCCCTCAGAAAACGATTAAACCAGTTCTGAGTGAGATATTACCTGGCTAGCAAGTTATTCTTTAAAGAAAGAAAGAAATCAATCAAACAAGATGGTCTCTTTAACTTAAAGGTTATTAGAGAACTAGCACACACTTTTGATAGCAATTTAATGATTTGTTTCTTTAAAAATCTAAAATGTACCTTAGCCCAGAAAAGAAACTTCCAAAATTTTTTTCTCGGTGTGGTGGTAAACTAAGCCCGCCTGTTCCATCCATGCAGCCAATTACATCACAGAGCTCCTGCTCCACAGATTGGCAAAGACTGCAGTCAATCATTCCTCTAGCCACACCCGCCCCTCCTGGGATCAGGGTGGGGGGGGGAGTGGCTGTGAGCTAAGGAAAAAAAATTTTTTTCACCAAGAATGTCTGTTTTAAATTTGTGTGCTAACTTTGTTTTCACTAATGTGTGTTAACCCTCTGAAATAACTAGATTTTGTTTTAAGTTTTAAATAAGATTTAGTTAAGCTGAATGTGATTTTAAAGATCCTGACTTGTAGAGTTTGCACACCTTTACCAGACTAATATATAAGACAGTTTCATCCTTCTGATAGCTAATATCAGCATCAGTTCATTAGTTAGAGATTTTCTGAGATCTCTAGGCATGGTGAGACACCTCTGCAGTCTCTCATACTTGTGAGAATTCTAAATATCACCAGCACCCTAATACCAACTGCCACTGTAACAAATTCCGTGCTTAGTCTGGCTTTCTAATGACCCAGTCAGGGTAGAGCAGTGGCCTTGCCAGGAATAAAGGGTTAAACATGATATTCCTGGCCTAATAAAATTTTTTTTTATTCGGCAGATGTGATTCAACAAAATTATTTAGTCTAATATTGTCATCTAAAAGAAATGTAACAGTAAAAATTTATTTTTAAACATTTAAGCTATGAGGTTTATCTTAGCTTTTTAAGTGAAAGATCAATTAAAGTGTGTACCCACCCTTGTTTATAGCTGCCCTAAGGGTGTGATAAGCTTTGTGATAAACAAAGATTCTAACAAACTAAGTTTAAAATTGTTTAAGTGATTAAAAAAAAAAGTAAGCATTTTATCATGTCAACACATTAGGTATTGACTTTCTATAACATACTGGTATATTTTAATAAAGAGCCTTCTAAAATCATATGAAGGAACTCAAGCCAATTCTAACCATTAAACTTCTAACTTGGTACACATTATTTTCTCTTAAGTAAATAATTATAGGTACAATCTACAGATGAAGAACCGACTGCTCATATGGTAAGATTTAAAGCTAAACATTTTTCTTTTTTATTTATGGGTGTGTGATGACTCCTAAAGTCACTCATATCCTAAAAATTTTTTTTCATTTTTTTACAAGCGTCTTAAATTTTAACGCTTAACCTGCCATAGTGAGAGCACTTTACTGGCTCTTGCTTTGTTTAATTAAGATCCTGCTATTCAGAATTTGAAAACTAATCCCCATTGATAAAAGCCAGTTATCTGGCAGATTGATATAACTCACCTGCCCATGTTTGGTAAACAATTTTTTTTTCTCAATTGGTACTTTTTCTAAATTTATGTGGGCTACAGCTCAAACAAGAAAAACTATAACCCTTAAGCTCAATTAATAAAAAAAAGAAGGGGAATGCACCCCCCAGTATTCAGTTGGCTAAAGTATCAATGAAGTAACTATACTAAACCTTCTTAATATTTACAGAAATTCGAATTGTCCATTTATTATATCTCATTGACAAAGCCACCCAATTTATAGAGACACATAGTCATAGAGACACATTTTTTTCTTTTTTCTTTTTTCAATGCTGGAATGTTTGTTTTCCTTTTATTATGGTGGATGACATTACTGCTCTTGGAAAATCCACAGAGTCCCTGTTGGCAAGTCCTTACCATTAAAGGACACCATGCCAGTATATACTCCAGCTAACCTCACCAGCCTACCCAATTCTCTTTCTGCTGACCTAATTTTCATGTCAGTTCTTCTCTATCTGGTCCTTGCCTCCTAGTTTCTCTTGTTCCACAGCTGACCCTCTATGAAGAGGAAGAATTTCATCAGCTGGCGCGGACCCACCAGAGGACCAGACTTGCTGTTTCTTCCCCTGGACAACACATCAACTGACTGCATCCATTAAACTTGCTGGTGGACTTTGGGACAATCTCTCTATGCTGCTGGACACATTGAAAATCAACTTCAACAGTCCATTTGACTTCACCTCGGACAGCTTGGAGCCTCTCCAGAGACAGATGAACTCTCTTGCCAAGGTGGTACTCCAGAACTGCCATGGTTTGGACTTGATTTATGCTAAATAGTGTGACCTTTGTCTAGAAAAATGTTGTTTCTTTTGTAAATGAAATTAGATTTGTAAAACCGAAATGTTAATATCTTGCACAAACTTAGCTGTGATATTAAGAATTCCTTTTCCTCTTTTGGTACTAACTCCTTGTTCTCTTCTCCTTGAACTACTTGGCTTCTGCCTCTCCTAGGCCCTTTGCTAGCTATGGTAGCTCTATCGCTGATTATTCCTTGCCTCATTCAATTCCTCAAGAAACGCATACATGACATAATTAATGTTACAGTACAGAGAGTCTCAGTTCACCCTTATACTCGTATTCCTTTAGAGGAAAGAAATGCTCTAATTGACATTGATCCATAAACACTGTTCATTAATTAAAGAAATTAGGAGGAGATGTTGGGAACATGTGTAAGCCTGATAGAGCTTAGGGAGAACCACCCCTGTCTTTGGATGGAGGTCTGAGAAGATAACCTTTTGGTAAGTCTCTCTCAACCGAGGTGAGCATAAGGGGGGAAACTCAGACTTGGTTCTTTCCTTCTTGACTCTCAGGCCCACAGATACCCCAGTACTTCCATCCATTAACCACAGGCCACATGGCTGCAGATTCACTTATTCAAAGTCACCTTCTGATCACAGAAGAACACACCTTATCACACACTTCATCACACACCTCAGACCCCAGACAAGAGAAATTCCAAACTATATGACTCTTTGATATCCATCTTCTCTCTGTGTCACCCTACTGGTTTAACCCCTATGCTTCTCTCAAATACCTTTGGATAATTAAGTTGCTTGTGTTATGGAGAATAACTGTCTTGTATCTCATCAATTCCTGTCATACCAACCCCCTACCTTAGGGGCATGCTGACTGTTAAGAAACCTGTAATTTCTGTCATATTTCAACAATAATTAACTTCATTGCTTTTCTATTTAACTCATGTCCACTTTGCTAATAAACGGACTCTAGGATTCTGGGACTCAAGGATTCAGATTCTAGATTCACACTAAGAGTCCCCTGGTGTCTTTTACTTCATGTCACCCCTGTCGTGAGTGAGAAAGAGCCAGCCCGTTACCTTTCCCCTGGAGGACACCCTGCCGGAGAAGGAGAGAGACACCCCGAAAGTGACCCAATCATTTTGCACACGAGATTCACTTGTGTGGGAAGACCCAGAAGGTTCTACTGGGCACTTCCACCCTTTGGTAGCTAATATTAGCACCAACCTATTGGGCAGGGATCTTCTAGAATGTCTTGATGTTAGGATATCCACAGATGCATCTGCAGAGTGTAACACCCGCTCCCGAGAGAACAGGTCTAATCAGCACCCCCAATACCAAATGCCACTGTTCGTAGCCAAACACCCCGCTTAAGCTGGCTTTCTAATGAGCCTGTCTGGGTGGTACAGTGGCCTTTACCTAGGGATAAGCTAGAAATTTTAAAAGAGCTCATCCGAGAGCAGTTGTCCTTGGGACACATTTGCCATTCTCGAAGCCCATGGAATACTCCTGTCTTTGTGATTAAAAAGCGCTCAGGAAAATGGCGCCTCCTCCAAGATCTCCATGCAGTTAATAAAACCATGCAGGTCTGGGGCTCCCCCCAAAGGGTTTGCCTCTTGCTTCTGAAATTCCCACAGGAATTCTGATCATAGCTATTGATATACAAGATTTTTTTTTCTCTATTCCCTTGCATCCGCAAGATTGTAAACGTTTTGCCTTCTCTGTTCCTTCTATTAATAACGTCAGCCCTGCTGACAGATTTGAATGGGCGGTGCTGCCTCAGGGTATGGCCAATAGTCCTACAATTTGTCAGGAGGCTGTTAAATCTGCCCTTGTCCCATATATTAATAAGGGCCTTAATGTTTTTCATTATACAGATGATATTTTAATACGGGGAAAATCAGATACAGATCTCTATGCCTTACGTGATTTTCTCATTCCTGCATTAAAGAAAAGAGGCCTTAATGTAGCTCCTGAGAAGATACAGCTAATTCCTCCAATATCTTTCTTAGGTTCAGAGATTTCTTTAATGCAAATTCGTCCCTTAAAACCTAGTGTCACCTTTCCTTCTAACCTTACTCGTGTTTCTTTACAAAGTTTTCTAGGAAATTTAAATTGGCTTAGGCAGTATCTCTATCTGCCTACAAGCTGCCTCCAACCACTGTTTGACCTGTTGAAAGGAAACAAACAGCCCTCCTCAAAACGTAAGTTAACTCCTGAGGCCTCCTTGGCACTAGAAAGGGTTAACCAGGCCCTCCAGGACATGCACCTTGTTCGATTCTCTCCCTCCTCTGGTAAACCTTCTAATCTTCAACTCTACCCCCACAGTAGTAGGGGAATTGTAGCAAGACCATGGGGTTCCTGAGTGGCTTCACACGCCAGTAGGAGGAACTCCAAGACTCCTCACTGAGATAGATGCGTTAGCATTCATGGTTCACCAAGGGAGAAATAGGTCTGTGCAGGTCTTAGGGAAAGAACCGGATTTAATTATTCTGCCCTTTTCTCTCACAGATACAGAGTGGCTCATACGCCATCATTCCCACTTTGCCATAAGCTTCACGGGGTTTCCAGGACAAATAGATAACCATTTTCCTTCTAATAAATTGATAGCTTCTTTACCTCTTTTGCCTCTACTAGCACCTAAACTTTTCTTTCGAGATCCCATTCCTTCTGCTCCTACAGTCTTCACTGATGGTGGAAAAAAGGGAGCTGCTGCTCTTATATATTACCCAGACAAAAAATCTCCTAAACCTCTCTTTACTGAGCTTCCTGAGAATTCCCCTCAGTACAAAGAACTTTATGCTGTTTTCCTTGCATTAAAAGCTGTACCAGAATTCTTCAACCTTTTTTTCTGACAGTGTGTATACTGTTAACTTATTTCCATGGATTCCTATGTGAAAATTGATGACAACCCACTTTCCCCTCTTTTGATTCAAATCGCCTCTATGCTCTCTTCTCGAACCCAACCACTATATATTCAGCACCTTCGTTCCCACAGCCCTCTTCCTGGTTCCCTGTCCAAAGGGAATGCTGAAGCTGACCGCCTTGCCTCCACAGGAGCTCTCCTGGTCTCTGTCTCTGATCCTGCTGACTTTCATTCCCTAACCCATGTTAATCTTAAAGGCCTTTGAGCTCGATTTGCTGATGTTCCGTTACCACAATCAAAACATATCCTAGCTCCATGCTCTTCCTGTGCAAGTCTCATAAAAAAACCTGATATTCAGACTCTTGGTGTTAACCCCTGAGGCTTAAAAGCTAATGCTATTTGGCAAATTGATGTCACCCACATACCAAACTTTGGCAAACAAAAATATGTGTTTGTCTCAATTGATACCTTTTCTAAATTTATGTGGGCAACAGCTCAGACAGGAGAAAGCTCTAAAAAGCTTATAAGCCATATTGTCTCCTGTTTTGCTGTGATGGGCTTACCTCTTCAAGTGAAAACTGACCGTGGACCAGCGTTTACCAGCAAACAATTTAAAGATTTTTGTTCTCTTTGGAACATTACTCATACCAAAGGCATTCCCTATAATACACAGGGACAAGGCATTGTCGAGAGGGCCCATCAAACCCTTAAGGCTCAATTAAATAAAGATAAAGGAGGAATGTACCCCCCCAATATCCAGCTAGCAAAAGCCTTAACTACGTTAAATCTCTTTAATATTTACAATAACTCGGACTTACCTCCTATTATTCTTCACTGGCAAACACCATCTACTCTCCCATCTATTAAGGTCAAATGGAAAGACCCACTTGATAAAATTTGGAAAGGGCCTTTTCCTATTGATCATGGGAAGAGGTTTTGCATGCGTTTTCCCACATAATTACTCTAAACCTGTCTGGGTTCCTGCCCGCCATGTCCGACAATACCCTCATGATGGCACTGTTATCCTTGAAGAACAAGAAATACAAGAGGACTAGCCACAGGATACATCCCAGGATCCATAATATGACATGGCAGAACCTACAAAAGTTGGCTCACAGAGCCCTCTCTCCTACCCCTTCCCTGAATGTCTTATGTTATGACTGGCCAGTTGTGTTTTGTGAGTGAGTGTGTTGAATAACCAAAAATTTTTGTATGACCCATCTGCTCAGAAGTACTCTAAATGTTAAAACCATTGTCACTAACATGCGTTAACTCTCTAAGTAACCTGAGTCTGTTTATAGTCCAAAGTCAATTATAGTAAACCTCTAACTTGTTACAAGCTTTATTCTTTTTCACAAGTAAGTGATTACAACTATCAAGCCTTCATATGAGGAATCATCTGTTCATATGGTAAGGTTTTAAACTGTAAGAAGTTCCTCCATATCCAACCTATGTGAATTAACAACATTCACATATTCTTGTACACTTAACTGGTGTATCTTGTCTTGCCACCATAAGCCATGCCTTTGTCAGCCAACAATTTAAAGATGTTTCCCTTTATAACATCACTCATGCCACAGACATCCTTTACTACCCCCAAAGACAAATGGCTGTTCCACTGGACATCACATCCACTGACTGCTTCCCTTAGACTTGAGATATGATCCCACCTCTTCATACAATAGATACATTCCCCCTTCCTTACCTGTCTACCCTTAGTTGTAGGACCCTAGCTTGTTTTACTTCTTCTGCTCACAATAGGTCCTATAATTCTTTTTTTCAACATTTTAATTTATTTATTAATGAGAAAGAGAGGAGGAGAAAGAAAGAACCAGATATCTTTCTGATACACATGCAGCCAGGGATCGAACTTGGGACCTCACACTTGAGAGTCTAACGCCTTATCCACTGCGACACCTCCCAGACCATGGTCCTATAATTGTTAACAAGCTCATGGCCTTTCACAGCAACAGATTGATGCCATAAAGATGCAACCTATACAAACTCACTATCATAGGCTGGGCATGGCAGAAAATTGAGTTGCTGTGGAGGATTTGCCCCCCTCCATCAGAACATCCACCATGTAGAGGGCTGGCTAGCCAATGATGGGTAAGAGGAAACTAGCGCTATCCAGTCAACCTAAGACAGAGCACCTGGTACTACTGGGCAAAAATGACCAGGTGTTCCAATGACGGGTAAGATGGAAGGCTGATCCCCCACCTAAGACAGGCACAGTTCACCCTGCCACAAAACAAAGTCCGCCAAACATCAAAACATGATATAAGACAGGGGGACATGTGGGGAGCCACATGTGTCCTCAAGGTTGCTATTGGCATGGCCATAGAGTTTATGTTAAAAGATAGTTCCTGAGAATCGGGCGGTGGTGCAGCGGGTTTAGCGCAGGTGGCACTAAGTGCAAGAACTGGCTTGAGGATCCCAGTTTGAGCCCCCGGCTCCTCACCTGCAGGGGAATCACTTCACGAGTGGTGAAGCAGGTCTACAGGTGTCTTTCTCTCCCCCTGTCTTCCCCTCCTCTCTCCATTTCTCTCTGTTCTGTCCAACAACCACAATATCAACAATAACAACAATATAATTACAACAATAAAATAACTAGGGCAACAAAAGGCAAGATACAAAAAAAAAAGGGATAAGATAGTTCCCGCTTCCCTACACCTTAGAGTCTTTTTTAAAAGATAAGTTCTTTTTCCCCATGAATCACCCAGGACCTTTCAGATAACGGCTGACTACCATGACAAATAATATAAAATATAATCATAAATGAATAGGAAAGATACATCCCCCAATACTCAGTTGGTCAAGGAACCAAACCTCTTTTTCTATAAAGCATTCAAATCAGATGCCCTGCTAACCACGAGAAGTGGATTGTTTGTGTTTCTTCCACAGGAATCCTGGAAAAAACCATCTGGACCCCTGCACACCCTGACATCACCCACTAAATGGCACGACTACAGTGGCACACCCCCTGAAACCCTAGATGTCACCTGATGTGATCTGAAGAACCTGATTCACAGACTCCAAGGACAGAACCTTTTTACTGTCTGTCTGCCTTTCCTGCTTCTGCTTTGCCACTCACGTTTTGGTGGTTCCAGCTCACAATCTACAGAAGAGCGGAATTCCAGAGGCTGACCTTCCTCATGCAGCATTTTATCCCCTGCCATTTCTCCCCCTAGTTGCCTACTTTGGACTGAGACTTTTATCAGACTTGCTGGTATACCCTTTGGACACTTTAGACAATTTTACAGCAGCTTTCTTCCCTTCATGTTGCTGGTTTTTCATAGACTGACCCTGAGTAGTTCACAGACTTTACACACTGTTGCCCTGGGCATTAGATAAAAGGAAAGGTGGAGATGCTGGGAAATTGTGCAGATGCATTCACATCTGCCATGTTTTCCCCTCAGACTACTAGTTCCCGTGAGAGTTGGGACATTCTGGGAGTGCCTGTTCCGCCATGTTATGCCCTCAGGGCATTGTCTATATCAGCGCGATATTTGGAGTGTTTTGGTTACTCCTCCCCCTTCCTATTCTCGTGAAAACTACCCCTATAAAAGCCCTTCTTCTTCCGCACCTTGCTCTCTTGCCAGCGCTTCACTCCGGTGTTCAGAAGCAGGAAAGGTTACTGTGCGAGGCGGCCATTTTCACTACCTCCACGTGGCCCAACCTGCCTCTCTAGCACCCAACTCTGAGGTGCCAGCACAAATAAAGATTTGTGTTTCCTCTTCGCTCCAGACCCCTCCTCTCTCTCTCCTCCATGGCCCATGCACAACAACTTCCTTTGTGACCATGTCTTCCTTGAACTTGCCCTCATTCATCAGCACTGTCTACTGAGCACTGGCTGGGACTTCATGTCAGCTTTGTAGTTACTTTCTAGAAGCTATCAATCCTTTTGACATGTGATAATTGCACCATGGCATGGCACTCAAGGCCGTGAGTCATCAATGTCACAAAAATATACCACCAGCGGGTCATTAATCATCGTGAAAATAATAATAGAAAGGTACTGAAATATTCACTTGCTGTGAGTCTGGTTTCTTTTAGACTTTGTAATGACTTTCCTAATTTAAGACCCATTCATTTATGTTAATCCTTATGTAAGCTGGGAGCCTACTTATCACATTGGCAGGAGACCTGGGGCTGAGGTAAAGGGACTGGATTCTAATGTTAGTAGGGTGAGCTAAGAAAATTCACCCATCACCTTGTGTCTCATGGATGTAAGAACACAGAGTACCTCCTGCATTTGCTGGGTAAGATATTGGAGATAAAACACTGGCAAGTTCAAAACTGTACGAACACACACTGGATTATTATTGCTTTTTTTTTTTTTTACAGCACCACATTGGCAGAGCCCCCTAATTGTGCCCCACCTGGAAACCTGAGCTGCCTCTCTTGCTCTGCCTGTTTCTCACTGCCCTCATCTTGTCACTAGGCAAAGCTTGCACATTTGAAACGCAAATTCCTCCTCTTCCCCTTCTCACTGCCAAAGTCCCAGCTTGGGCCTTCCTTTCTCTTGCCCAAACTATTCCCATCCACTTTCCCTGTGGACTTTTATTTTTTGTATTAGTGATTTGATGTTGATTTACAGAATCACAAGGCAACAGGGGACAACTTGGCACATTCCTGTCACTGTTGTTTGGCATCCCCACCCCCTCCACCGGAAGCTGCAGCCATTTCCCTATGGCTGCCGACCTGGGCTAACTGACTTCTGTCAATATCTGTCTAGATTTGTCTAGATTTGTTCATTTTGTCTCTGGACTTCGAATGACTGGTTTATCTCTCTCTGGTTCACCTGTCACACATTACCACATCACCAGTTGAAAACATCAAGAACAACAATTGGAACCCAGACAACTCCATATTTGCTTATTTTTATGAACTAAAAGCCTCCATTGCTTCTGTGTCAAAGAAAGAGAAGCAAAGCTGACACTAGTTGAAGCGAGGAGGGTAGGTTTAACCTCTAAAATTACTATGGCAGCGAGTCCAAGAGTTCAGCATGAACTCAACTCAATTTTGATTTGTACATGATGAACTGAAGGTGGGATGGGGGTGGTGGTGGGGTTGGCATGAAACTCTACAGAGTAAAGGAAGCAAAAATCATGAAAAGCAGGAAGGCTTGGTCTGTTGCATGTGAAACCCGTATGGCTTGACGAACAGGCACTTGTGGAAGTCAGATGGTCGGCCTCCTTGGGAGCTGGGAGACAAGGCTGTTCAGTGTCGGCGGGAACAGACAGCGAATTCTGTTGGCAGGCGTGAGCTTCTCCTGGCTGCTTCTTCAAGAAGGACTAGGGTTACCCTGGGGATGCAGTTTTGGGCTTTCAAAAAGTAGGTTTGTGTTTGTGCCAGTCTTAGAAGAGGCATCAGAGGAGCTTGATTAGAGGTTAGTCAAGGAAAGGGTCTGTGTGGAAATAAAAATCTCAGTTTTGGGCTTGGTAGCTAAGACCTTCTGCATGCACAGACTCAATGCTTTTGTACTGCAGTCAAACTGATTTCCTCTTTTAAAAAATATTTTATTATTAGATAAAGACAGAGAAATTGAGAGGGAGATATATATATAGAGAGATACCTGCAGCCCTGCTTCACCACTTGTGAAGCTTTTCCCCTGAAGGTGCTTGAACCTGGGCCCTTGTGCACTGTGATGTAAGTGCTTAACCAGGTGTGCCACCACCTGCTCCCCCCCGTGGTTTCCCCCTTTCAAATGCTGTCCTAGGTAAATACTTTCCCTCACACTGATTTTTCTTTTTCTAATGTTCTTCATATTTATTTATTATTGGATAGAGATAGAGAGAAATTGAGAGGAGAGGAAGAGATAGAGAAGGAAAGAGATAGAGAGACACCTGCAGCCCTGCTTCACCACTCCTGAAGCCTTCCCCTTTGAAGGTGGGGACCAGGGATTTGAACCTGGGTCCTTGCACACTGTATTGAGTGCTTAACCAGGTGTGCCACCGTCCGGCCCCTAAGCTGCTGCTTCTTCATCTGGTGCACACCCCTCTCTCGAAAAAAGCTCTCAGCCTTCTCTGTGCTTCGGCATGGCCTGGAATCCTCCCCCAGAGTGGACGAGGTATGGAGACCCATTCCTGGTTCTAGCCCATAAGCACATCCCATGAGGGCCTGGCATTCTTTCCCCAGTGGAGATACAATTCTGGATATGAAGTTGAAGATTTGGAGAAGGGTGGATCCTGCAGCTGACTTGGACACCACCATGGAGCAATGACCAGCACAACCACACCATCAGTGAGTTCAGAGAGCTGAGATGGTTTCGCGGACACCTATCACAGGGGGATGAGAAACTGAAACCACTTGCCAATAACTGGACTGTTATTCCAGGGAACCCCTCCCCCTCGCCCCAGCAAAGAGAAAGAAAAGAGAGAACTGAGTTTTGCAGGGGCACAGAGGGTGACCCAAACCTCCTAATACCAGGGCAGGCAAGATCACCTGCTCGGACAGTGAGCTCTCATCGCCCTGGACACTACTCAGGTTTGCGACCTGCCCTCACCGCATGGAAGGGAACGCTGACGCGCTGCTACCTTTCTCTGTCTCTCCGACCTGATGAAAAGGTGGCCTGGAGTGGTGAAGCCACAGGGATGACAACAACAACAACACAGACACGGTAGCCAGCCCCCTAGTTCAGTTATCCCTGCATGAGGGGGTGCCGGACACCAGCAGAACAGCTGGAGCGGGGAGACGTGAGCGCAACTTCTCATCTCCCCGCCCTGCCCTCTATGTTGACTATCTTCTGCTGGTGCCCACGGAGCCTGCATTTCTTTTCTTTATTTAAAAAAATATTTATTTATTTATTCCCTTTTGGTGCCCTTGTAGTAGTTATTATTGTTGTTATTGTTGTTGGATAGGACAGAGAGAAATGGAGAGAGGAGGGGAAGACAGAGAGGGTGGAGAGAAAGACAGACACCTGTAGACCTACTTCACCGCCTGTGAAGCGACTCCCCTGCAGGTGGGGAGCCGGGGGCTTGAACCCGCATCCCTGCGCCGGTCTTTGAGCTTTGCGCCATGTGCGCTTAACCCGCTGCGCTACCGCCTGACTTAGGAGGCTGCATTTCTCCTGTATCCCAGATTGTGTTTCTGTTTGACCACCGAGGTGTGACGCACAGGAGGGAGGAAAGGGCTCTTGCAGGGGGAGACTGGACTGGAAGGTCAGGGTGTCCCACTCCCGGGCCTGGCCCGTTCACCCCGCAGTGTTCATGAAGGGCAGGGCAGCTGTGGCCTTTTAATTTAATTTAATTTTTTGACTTTTATCTTTCCCTTTTTTTTTTTATTGGATAGAGACAGCCAGACATTGAGAGGGAAGGAGGAGACAGGGAGAGAGGCAGGCAGACCGCTGCAGCCCTGCTTCACCACTCCTGAAATTTCCCTCCCCCTGTGGGTGGAGGCCAGGGGCTTAAACCCAGGTCTTTGCACCTGTGCGCTCGACCACCACCCTGCCCCCTCAGGTTTGTACTTTCTTGGGTTGGAGTTCTTACTATGGCTTTTTAAAAAATATTTATTCCCTTTTGTTACCCTTGTTGTTTTATTGTTCTAGTTATTATTGTTGTTATTGATGTTGTTGTCGGATAGGACAGAGAGAAATGGAGAGAGGAGGGGAAGACAGAGAGGGGGAACGAAAAACAGACACCTGCAGACCTGCTTCACCGTGCTTGTGAAGCGACTCACCTGCAGGTGGGGAGCCGGGGCTTGAACTGGGATCCTAATGCCGGTACCTGCGCTTTGCGCCACATGCGCTTAACCCGCTGCGCTACTGCCTGACTCCCATCTGGTTGTTTTATACATCGACTTCTCTTTCTTTCTTTCTTTCTTTCTTTCTTTCTTTCTTTCTTTCTTTCTTTCTTTCTTTCTTTCTTTCTTCCTTCCTTTCTCTCTCTCTCTCTCTCTCTCTCTCTCTTTCTTTCTTTTGTCTTCATGTCACCAGGGTTTTCATTCGGGCTCAGTGACAGCACTATGAATCCACTGCTCCTGGAGGCCATTTTTTCCCCTTTTGTTCCCCTTGTTGTTTCATTGTTGTAGTTATTATTGTTGTTGATGATGATGTCTTTGTTGTTGGATAGGACAGAGAGAAATGGAGAGAGGAGGGGAAGACAGAGAGGGGGAGAGAAAGACAGACACCTGCAGACCTGCTTCACCGCCTGTGAAGAGACTCCCCTGCAAGTGGGGAGCCGGGGTCTCGAACTGGAATCCTTATGCGGGTCCTGGTGGTTAGTACTCAGGGCTTTCCCTGCTGCGCCGCCGCCTGGCCCTGGAATGGCTGCTTCCTTCCTAGGTCTGTGGCAATGTCCTGCGCGGTCTCAGAGCATCTCCCCAGCTGTGTGCGGTGCGTGTTCAGCAAGGCCGAGGCCACAGTGCCGCCCGTGCACCTGTGTCTCTCCTTCGCCCCAGCTCATGGCAGGAGCCGGTGTGTCACTTAAGGCCCAGCCTTCGTGACTCAGGGCGCATGCATGTTTTTATTTCATTTCCCCCCTTTTCTTACTGACACAGAGGCTCTTGGTAGCGCTGGCACTATGAGTATACATATATATACATATATATATATATATATATATATAATGAATATGTATATACACACACACACACACATCTTATACACACGTGTGCTTAAACCCTGGTCCTTGCACAGGGTAGTGTGTGAGCTGAACCTGGTGCTCCATGGGCTGGGCCTACACGTGTGTAATTTTAGTCTGTATGATCTGCGCATCCATCTTACATGGTGTTTATGAGTACATATGAAGGAATATATTATATATTATGTATATATGGTGGTACAGCATGTAAGTACATGTGAAGGAATATCTATTATATATATGTATAGATTGCGGTACAGCATAGAAGTACATGTGAAGGAATATCTATTATATATTATATGTAGGTGGTGGTTCAGCATATTAGTACATGTGAAGGAATATCTATTATAGGTTATATGTAGGTGGTGGTTCAGCATATTAGTACATGTGAAGGAATATCTATTATAGGTTATGTGTAGGTGGCGGTTCAGCATGCTAGTACACGTGAAGGAACATCTATCATAGGTTACGTGTAGGTGGCGGTTCAGCATGCTAGTACACGTGAAGGAACATCTATCATAGGTTACGTGTAGGTGGCGGTTCAGCATGCTAGTACACGTGAAGGAACATCTATCATAGGTTACGTGTAGGTGGCGGTTCAGCATGCTAGTACACGTGAAGGAACATCTATCATAGGTTACGTGTAGGTGGCGGTTCAGCATGCTAGTACACGTGAAGGAACATCTATCATAGGTTACGTGTAGGTGGCGGTTCAGCATGCTAGTACACGTGAAGGAACATCTATCATAGGTTACGTGTAGGTGGCGGTTCAGCATGCTAGTACACGTGAAGGAACATCTATCATAGGTTACGTGTAGGTGGCGGTTCAGCATGCTAGTACACGTGAAGGAACATCTATCATAGGTTACGTGTAGGTGGCGGTTCAGCATGCTAGTACACGTGAAGGAACATCTATCATAGGTTACGTGTAGGTGGCGGTTCAGCATGCTAGTACACGTGAAGGAACATCTATCATAGGTTACGTGTAGGTGGCGGTTCAGCATGCTAGTACACGTGAAGGAACATCTATCATAGGTTACGTGTAGGTGGCGGTTCAGCATGCTAGTACACGTGAAGGAACATCTATCATAGGTTACGTGTAGGTGGCGGTTCAGCATGCTAGTACACGTGAAGGAACATCTATCATAGGTTACGTGTAGGTGGCGGTTCAGCATGCTAGTACACGTGAAGGAACATCTATCATAGGTTACGTGTAGGTGGCGGTTCAGCATGCTAGTACACGTGAAGGAACATCTATCATAGGTTACGTGTAGGTGGCGGTTCAGCATGCTAGTACACGTGAAGGAACATCTATCATAGGTTACGTGTAGGTGGCGGTTCAGCATGCTAGTACACGTGAAGGAACATCTATCATAGGTTACGTGTAGGTGGCGGTTCAGCATGCTAGTACACGTGAAGGAACATCTATCATAGGTTACGTGTAGGTGGCGGTTCAGCATGCTAGTACACGTGAAGGAACATCTATCATAGGTTACGTGTAGGTGGCGGTTCAGCATGCTAGTACACGTGAAGGAACATCTATCATAGGTTACGTGTAGGTGGCGGTTCAGCATGCTAGTACACGTGAAGGAACATCTATCATAGGTTACGTGTAGGTGGCGGTTCAGCATGCTAGTACACGTGAAGGAACATCTATCATAGGTTACGTGTAGGTGGCGGTTCAGCATGCTAGTACACGTGAAGGAACATCTATCATAGGTTACGTGTAGGTGGCGGTTCAGCATGCTAGTACACGTGAAGGAACATCTATCATAGGTTACGTGTAGGTGGCGGTTCAGCATGCTAGTACACGTGAAGGAACATCTATCATAGGTTACGTGTAGGTGGCGGTTCAGCATGCTAGTACACGTGAAGGAACATCTATCATAGGTTACGTGTAGGTGGCGGTTCAGCATGCTAGTACACGTGAAGGAACATCTATCATAGGTTACGTGTAGGTGGCATTCAGCATGCTAGTACACGTGAAGGAACATCTATCATAGGTTACGTGTAGGTGGCATTCAGCATATTAGTACACGTGAAGGAACATCTATCATAGATTACGTGTAGATGGCAGATCAGCATATTAGTACACGTGAAGGAACATCTATCATAGATTACGTGTAGATGGCATTCAGCATATTAGTACACGTGAAGGAACATCTATCATAGATTACGTGTAGATGGCGGATCAGCATATTAGTACACGTGAAGGAATATCTATCATAGATTATATGTAGATGGCATTCAGCATATTAGTACACGTGAAGGAATATCTATTATAGATTATGTGTAGATGGCGGATCAGCATATTAGTACATGTGAAGGAATATCTATTATAGATTATGTGTAGATGGCGTATCAGCAGGCCTTGCTGCCCGGCTCTAGAGGACGTGGCAATGAGAACCCAGACTAGGTGTCTCCACCATGAACAGCGGCCCTGAGCCGCCCTGACCCCCAAGGCCCGGGCTGTACTCGGACAGAGAGTCCGCGGGGCTAAGACACAAAAAGGACAAAAGGAAATGAAATGGCAGTGAAGAGATAAAAGACCAGCTGCCTTTGCTTGTGCTGTGGGGACACAGGTCAGTCATTTAATGAGGAGGATCTGGGGGAGAGGGAGGAAGGGGAAGGGAGGGGATGGAGGAGGGGAAGGAGGGAAAGAGGAGGGGAAGGAGGGGAAGGAGGGAAGGAGGAGGGAATGGAAGGGACTGAGGAGGGGATGGAGGGGATGGAGGGCAGGAGGGGATTGAGGGGGATAGGAGGAGGGGATGGAGGGAGGAGGAGGGGATGGAGGGGGGAGGAGGGGATGGAGGGAGGAGGAGGGGATGGAGGGGAGGAGGAGGGGATGGAGGGAGGAGGAGGGATGGAGGGAGGAGGAGGGGATGGAGGGAGGAGGAAGGGATGGAGGGGGGGAGGAGGGGATGGAGGGGAGGAGGAGGGGATGCAGGGAGGAGGAGGGGATGCAGGGAGGAGGAGGGGATGGAGGGGGGAGGAGGGGATGGAGGGAGGAAGAGGGGATGGAGGGAGGAGGAGGGGATGGAGGGAGGAGGAGGAGGGGATGGAGGGAGGAGGAGGGGATGGAGGGAGGAGGAGGGGATGGAGGGAGGAGGAGGGGATTGGGAGGAGGAGGAGGGGAGGGAGGGGAATTGGGGTGGAGAGGGGCAGGCGGTGGGGAGGGTGGAGGGGCGCCTTGGAGGGTGCAGCTGCTGAGCGTCAGGCAGCTCCAGGTGTCTGCAGACACCAGGTCGTCAGGGCTGCCCGTCCCGTCCCTGTGTCTGTCCCCGTGTCCATCTGTGTGGCCGCCTGCCACAGGGCGCAGCGAGCCCCGGCTGCGCGAACAGCAGACCCGGCCCTTCGTGGCCCCGCCCCGCCCCGCCCACGTGACAGCTGTGTGAATCAGGCTGTGAAAATCAGGCATGAAGCCCAGCCAGTCTATCTTGGCGTTACTCTCGATCGCACTCTGTCATTTCACGAACATCTCATAAAAACTGCAGCAAAGGTGGGCGCGAGGAATCACATCATTGCAAGACTGGCCAGCTCCTCATGGGGCGCGAGCGCTTCCACACTACGATCATCCTCTCTGGCATTATGCTATTCCACTGCAGAATACTGTGCCCCAGGATGGTTCCGTAGTCCCCATGTCCACTTGGTCGATTCCAAATTATATTCCTCCATGAGGATCATTTCTGGGACCATCCGTTCCACCCGGGTTCCATGGCTGCCAGTTCTCAGCAACATCGCCCCGCCAGATATTCTTTGGGATGCTGCATCATCTAAGTTCATTTCCCATGTCTACGCTCGACCGGACCTGCCAATATATGCGGATATCTTCGCCCACCCTGTCCAACGCTTGACGTCTCGTCACCCAATCTGGTCCCCTACGCCTACACTGAACTTCTCTGTTCCAGACTCTTGGAAACAGAGTTGGCAGTCAGCTGAGGTCAAGAACAAACACCTCATCACAGATCCCTGCAAGCGTCAACCCGGCTTTGACCTAGCACGTTATGATTGGGCCCTCCTCAATCGCTATGGAACAGGCCATGGTCTGTGCGCCGCTATGTTCCATCTCTGGGGAGCCAGAGATGAACCGAACTGCCCCTGCAGCTACAGACAATGACCCACATAGTCAACGACTGCCACCTCTTCAGATTCAAAGGAGGTCTCGAAACTTTACATCAGGTTCAACCTGACGCTGTTGACTGGCTACGGAAGAAGGGCAAATGCTAGAAGAAGAAGAAGCTGAACTTCCGTAGCCTTAAAGGCTTTTAAAGAACACGTTTTGTTGTTTTCACCGGGCTGGCTTCACGGGCGGGTAACAGATGACCAGGGACTCATGGTTGAGCTGTAGGCAGTATCTCTTTATTCATGCAGGACGAAGCACAATCTAAGCCGAGCTAAGCTGAACTCTAGGTACCATAAAACTCACAATGCTGTCTTTATATATACTTGCCAAGTAGGGTGGAAACAGGATGTGACATAGAGAGGGTGGAGAGAAAAGTGACTGGTGAAAATCAGAGTGTGACAAGGAGAGGATCAGGGTGTGACAAGGAGAGGGGGTGGAGCAGGCGAGAATTCTATCACTGAACCACTAATGCCCTGGAGGGAGGGTGGTGCTTGTTACCAGAGGTTATGTAAATAGAATGCAGTGGTTATGTAAAAAGAATAGTGTTAAGCAGGGGGGATTTAAACCAAATGAAACAGAAGGGGTTTTTAAAAGCAGAATTAGAAGATACCAACATTTCCTTATATTAGTGATTTTTATTAATATTGACTTATAAAATTATCAGTTAACAGAGATATAATTCCACACCATTCCCACTGCCAGAGTTCTGTGCCCATATTCCCTCCACTGGAAACTGAGCTAGTTCTCCCAAGGTCACAGCTATGGGTTGACTTATTATCTCTGTAACTATCAATGTTTATGTATCTATCTATCTATCTATCTATCTATATATATATATCTTTTTTTTCCTATGGTCCTGTCTTCCTTTAAAATTTTTTTATTATCTTTATTTATTGGATAGAGATAGCCAGAAATCAAGAGGGAAGGGGGCGATAGAGAGGGAGAAATACAGAGAGACACCTGCAGCCCTGCTTACCACTCCTGAAGCTTTCCCCCTGCAGGTGGGGACCAGGGGCTCGAACCCAGGTCCTTGAGCATTTAATACCAGTGCTCAGCCAGGTGCGCCACCACCCCGGCCCTCTGTCTTCTCTTCCTTTCTAAGTCACACGTGTACCTTCTGCTACTTCCAAATGTCCTTCCTTTTTGCCTCTTCTCTCTCTGGGTATTGATGGAATTGGAGTTCAGAGCCGTTGGATCACCTTCTTCTGACATCCCCCCCGGGGGGTATGGATTAGAATTCTTTTGGCGGTAGACAAGGTGGGAATTTTGGCTTCTGTAATTGCTTCTCCTTTGGATATGGACGTTGGCAGGTGGAACCAATACTCCCAGCCCGTTTCTGTCTTTCCCTAGTGGGGCAGGGCTCTGGGGAGGTGGGGTTTCAGGACACATTGGCAAGGTCATCTGTCCAGGGTAGTCAAGATGGAATTATAGTTAGCATCTACAATTTGGTGGCAGAAAGGTGGTAAAATATAAAGCAGGACAAAACAAGAAAATTAAACAAATAGCTCGTCAGATAAAGGAAGGACCACAAAAGCTGGAAAAGGGCAAGAGACTGGCACACTTAACGATGGCCTTTTTGGTCAATACCAGGGCACCCCATCATCTGGGACTCTAGTCAGGAAGTTCTTGGGTTCTCACAAGGATATGATAGGCCTGGACCTCTAACAGGTCCCTCTCTCCACCATCACTGGTCATCTCCATCAGGAATGTCATCATAAACCCTCCTGTGGACCTCTGCAAGGCCTGCCCTCACTGCAGAGCAGCCATGGTGGAGACTGGCCACTCTGAAGGGACGCTGGGTCGGCCTACTCGGCCCCTCGAGGAAGCCGGGTCCTGAAATGAGAGCATCCTAGAATGTTCCCAGCTGTGACCACAGACTGTGAGCTCAGGCTGACAGGGTCTGAGAGGGGCCATCTGGATATTTATAACATAATTTGTGGGCCACATAAATTTATTGACTTTAAAAAAAAATAGCATTTAAGGGGCCAGGCAGGACTGTACCTGGTAGAGTGCATATGTTTCTGTGCGCAAGCTCAAGACCTCCACCTGCAGGGGGGAGGCTTCACAAGTAGTATCTCTTTCAATTCCCTGTTTATGTCCAAAAAAGAGAAAAAAGAAAGGAAATGGTGACCTGGAGAGGTGAGAGGTGGATTTGCTGTGTAGGCACTGAGCCCCAGCAATAACCCTGGTGGCATATAATAATACACGCATATATGTGCTCACACATTTAATGTGGCTATAAAAATGCTCCTGTATTTACTGAATTTCAAGATCTGCCTTGGGTAGGGCCAGATTAAATTATTTCCTGTATCACAAATGTCAAACACCCCCTGCCCCCGACTGTCTCTACCCTGGGTGACCAATCTCTTAGCCCAAGTTACCAGGGTTATTTCTAGGACTCTGTGCCAGCACAGCAAAGCCACTGCTCCTGGTGTCATTTTTCCCCCTTTTATTTTTTGGTCTTTTTATTTCATAGGACAAAGAAACTGGATGGCCAAAGGAAAGCTTGGAAGGGAGGGAAAAAGACACCTGCATCTGTATTTCACTACTTGTAAAGCTTTCCCCTGTGCATATGGGGACCAGGCGCTTTGGTCCACCACCTAGCTATTCTTAAAGTGGAATTAGAAGTGGTCTTAGCATTTTAAGAGGCACTGAGGAGCCATGAGACCTTTCTGTTCTGATAACATGTTTATGTCATTTTCTCTAAATAGAAAGTTGAATTCATGATTTCGTTTATTCCAAAAAGATTTTTACAGTGTTTGAAAAAAATCTTTTCATTATTTTTTTATAAGCTTCTTTATTGGGGAATTAATGGTTTACAATTGACAGTAAAATAGAATAATTTGTACATGTGTAACTTTTCCCAGTTTTCCACTTAACACTAGGAACCACTAGGTCTGCCTCTGCCATCATGTTCCAGGACCTGAAAACCTCCAACCCACCCCCACCCCAGAGTCTTTTACTTTAGTGCAATAGGAAAAAAAATTCTTAAGATACATAGCTAGAATAAAATAATTTTTGAAATAATAGATCCCAACACTCTGTTTTCAGAGTGTTTTTAAGTGCATGGGAGCCATCAGGAAGGAAATTCTTTTTCCCTGGTTTAAGGCTATAGTTCAAAAAGAGACAAAGAAAGATATTTTTATATAATCTATTTATTTTAGTCCTGTGAGAATGTCATACATCAGAATGTCATACATATGGTAACAGAAAATGCTGGGAAGGTTTCAGGGGTTAAGGACCACTTTTATACTTCTGGTGGGAATGTCAGTGGGTATAACCCCTGTGGAGAACAGTCTGGAGAACTCTCAGAAGGCTAGAAGTGGACCTACCCTATGACCCTGCAATTCTGATCCTTTCCTAAGGAAGCAAATACTCATCCCAAAAGATCTGTATATAGCTAGGTTCACATCATGATTTGTAATAGCACAAACTTGGAAGCAACTGAGTTTGTCCAACAACAGATGAGTAGCTGAGAAAGTTGTGGCTTATATACACAGTGGAATACTACTCAACTGTTAAGAATGATGAAGTCACTTTCTTCACCTCAACTTGGATGGAGCTTGAAGGAGTCATGCTGAGAGAGATCAGCCAGAAAGAGAAGGATGAATAGGGATGATCTCACTCATGGACAGAACATTAAAAAAAAAAAGAAAGGGGAAACAAAATAAAACTTGGACTGATTTGGTGTTTTGTTCCAAGGCAAAGGATTCTGGGAAAGGAGGATAGGAAGAAGGGTGGGGAATGGGGGCTCTCAGCTCCTGGTGCAGGACAGTGGACCTAATTGTGGGTGAGAGTGTTTCGAAGACACCTGTCGTGGTGAGATGAGAAATTGTACCCATGGGCCAACAACCATGCTGTAAACATCAACCTCCCAATAAACAAAGGAAAAAGAATCTATCTGTAGACCAAAGGTGGTGGGAACATTGCTGCCAGGTAATTAGTAATAAGGAAAAAATATCAGCTGTTAAAGACCTTGCCAGGTCAGCTTACTTTGGCATTCCAGTGGCAGGCAGGTTGATCTAATAACTGAATCTTTACTGAATAAGCAGCTTGAATTGTCAGGCTTTCACCTTACAGGTTTTCCTTGTGATGGGTTGGAGGGAGCTCAGACCAGCTGGAGAGAGCCGTGGTATAATAATCTCTTTGTAAGGCACACAGGGAGCTTGAAGAGAGCCAGGCGAGAGTGGGGCATGTACACTGGGGCAGTGCTCCTCCTCCTCCTCCTCCTCCTTCTCTCTCTTGCTCTTTTTCCATCTTTCCTCCCTTCCTTCCTTTTAATATCCCTTCACCCCACCCCTTTGGGCAGTCAGTTGTTAACACTTACAGAATTCCCTTGACCTTGAACTGCATTAAAACATGCTAGGTACTACTTCATAGAAACATTCAAAGCAAGTTTCTTTTGTGTAGAACAGTACTAAAGGGGAGGGGGCGAGAGTGAGAGAGCGCCTTTTGTTGTCTTTTCCATCAAGCCCTGACTCCAGTTTGCTGGGAGTTTGGTTGGGTGAATGCAGATAAAGCACCTGTGAGGAACAGGAAGTGTACCTGACCCTTTGCTCATCTGCAGACTCTGGCTTTCATCAGATTGTCTTTCCCTCCTTTCTAAGTGTGGAACATGTCTCATCCCAGTCTTTTAGAAAGAAAGGTTGAAATGAAAGCAGCTGTTGGGCTGTTGGGAAGGTTACCATGTGCTCGTCTGCTTTTTTTCTGTGTCATGACTTTCCCAACAGCCGGTCCATGTCCAGCAAATCCTATAACCTGCTCTCGACACTGAGTTTCTTACCTGCCACACTGCTTTCCACCTGGAAGACAGAGATGGGACTCCCATGTGTTAACGTCCTATTGCCCTTTCTTGTGTAGCAAGAAGTGGAATTGGATGAGATGATTGAGGAAGGTCAGGGATGTCTGTGAAGGAGAGGTCAAGGCTATTCACATAAGACCCTCCAGAATGGAAATATGTTTGCGACGTGGAATTCCCAGGAACCACCCAGACTTACTGTGTGGGACTCTGCATTTGAGCAAAAGCTCATGTTATAGTTTGAGACTCATCTAGGGGATGACATATTCACCGGTTAGAGAAATACCCGTATGTTTTCTACTAGGGCTTGCATTGTAGTTTTATTTCTAGCTTTCTTTCGTTTCTTAGTCTTTGCTTCTCTCCCATTTCTGCATTCCCATCTAGACTTTGTGCCTAGCAGGATGGTTGGCATTCCCATGAAAAACATTCATATTAACATCACAGTAGGAAAATATGTATTGACTTATCCCAAATAATGACACACTTACCTTGGAAGGATGGAGAAAGTAAGCATTAATCCTTTTCAAATTTTATTTATTTATTCCTTTATTCCTGAATAGACAAAGAGAAAGTGAGAGTGAGAGGGGGAGGGGGTTGGGTGGTAGCGTAGCGGGTTAAGTGCACATGGAGCAAAGCGCAAGGACTGGCATTAGGATCCTGGTTCGAGGCCCCAGCTCCCCACCTGCAGGGGAGTCGCTTCCCAGGCGGTGAAGCAGGTCTGCAGGTGTCTGTCTTTCTCTCCCCCTCTCTGTCTTCCCCTCCTCTCTCCATTTCTCTCTGTCCTGTCCAACAACAATGACATCAACAATAGCAATAATAGCCATAACAAGGCTACAACAACAAGGGCAACAAAAGGGGGGAAAATGGCCTCCAGGAGCAGTGGATTCATGGTGCAGGCACTGAGCCCCAGCAATAACCCTGGAGGCAAAAAAAAAAAAAAGAAATTGAGAGGGGGAAAGGGAGAAAGAGGGAGAGAAAGACAGACACCTGCAGCCCTACTTCACCATCCATACGTGAAGCTTTCTTCCTGCAGGTGGGGAACAGGGCCTTTGCCCCGGGTCCTTGTGCTCTGTAGTGTGTGCACTTAACAAGGTGCACCCCTGTTTAGCCTGTTTGATGAGCATTAATTCTTTACCCATAATAGCAGAAGTCAGTAAATGAAGTGACGAGTCAAGAAACGGCAGTATTAGCACGTTGTTAACTAGATAGGAATTAAACAGAAGGAAGAGTATTGAGTAGGTTTTTCAAAGTGCTATATGTAGTTTTAAAAGCATTTTTTTTTTTTTTACCAATTCTACTAAGGCTGTTTAAAAATGTATTTATAGATTATTTTGACATTACTTCACGACATCTTATCATCTTGAATTTTATGCATTTCTATAATGCACTTTCTGAGAACAAGCTGGGATATAAAAAAGCCAGTGAAGGGGCCCAGTCAGTAGTGCACCAGGTTAAGCACACAGAAGTATGAAGTGCAAGGACCAGCACAAGGATTCAGTTTGAGCCTCGCTCCCCACCTACAGGGTGAAGCAGGTCTGCAGGCATCTATCTTTCTCTCCCCGTCTCTGTCTTCTCCTCCTCTCTCAATTTCTCTCTGCCCTGTCCAATGAAATGGAAAAAAAATGTCCACCAGGAGCGGTGGATTCATTGTGCTGCCACCGAGCCCCAGTGATAACCCTGGAGCCAAGGGGGGGGGGGGCAGGACAGACATAGGCTTTAAAGTAATTTAGGGTAATCTAGTAGTTTTCAAAGTTTGTCTCACCTGTCGAAGGGTTTGTTTTTCTCCCAAATGAGAATGTTGAGCTCCAGTATGTTAGAACAGAAGGGAGAAATGAAAAAACAGGAGCAGGCGGAACTGCTCAAGTTAAAGGGCTGAGGGCCCCTGGTGCCGCGGGTCTACTCGCCACCTTCAGAGGGGTTGGGCTTTGAGGAACTCCAGGAGGAAGGAAGGCTGCCTGCCAAGCTGCTCCTCATCACCCCTCACGCACTTCACTGGTGCTTGGGGAGGCCCATGTGCTGTGCTCAGGGTCATGTGCTGTGCTCAGGGTCATGTGCTGTGCTCAGGGTCATGCCCAAGGTCTGTGCAGAGCCAGCGCTTGACCTTAACGCTTGACTGTGGGTCTAATGTCCATTCTAGTTTATCTTAACTGACGCATGACATAGATTGTAAAATCTGGGAAGGCCGGAATTGGGTCTAGCCTCTCTGCTATTGTGGAACACTTTAGTGTGAAGCGGACCTCAGTAAGTAGTTGTTGGGGGGGGGAGTCACACCTGCTTGAGTGCACAGGTGACAGTGCACAAGGAGCCAGGTTCAAGTCCCCAGTCCCCACCTGCAGGGGGAAAGTTTTGTGAGTGGTGAAGCAGGGCTGTAGGTGTCTCTCTGTCTCTCTCCTCTCTATCTCCCCCTCCTCTCTTGATTTCTGGCTGTCTCTATCCAATAAATAAATAGTTACTAAAACACATGAGAAACAAAAAGAGTAGTTATTGGATAAGTAAATTTACAATGTCGTCAAGATACTTTCCTTGTTGGCAGGCGAAAGGAGTGAGATGGAATTAAATGTATCTGGGAAGGGTGATTAATCTGCCCATAAGGATTCACTTCTCCCAGAACAGAGGTTAATCCCTAGAAGATCAGTGGCCATGTTTATCTACTTAAGTCTCCCACAACCTTGTGGCTGTCACTCTGCAGGTGCTCAGCTCAGCTCAGCTGGAGTCTCCATTTGTTTGAGATCTTGTTTTCCTTCCTGTCTTTGGATAAAACCAAATGCAGGTCATTTAAAACAGTCATTTCCATGTGGACAACTAATGCCATGATGGTTATCGGCACACCAGCTCAATCCTTTTTTTTTTTTTATCATCACACAGGCCTTTCTCTCCTCCTCTCCCTCCTTTTCCCCCTCTTCCTCTTCCTCCTTTTCATCATCCTTTCTCCACTTTCACCCCCTCCTTTTCCTCTGGGATGAATGAGTCAGAATCAGCCCCGCAGTGAAATCTCTCCGAGGAGACTTTACTCAGTTTAAACCCAGCCCACTTCAGCCTCTTTGCTTTGCTACACCACAGAGACAGCAGCACCGGACATGCTCGTGGCACCAGATCATCCACGCCAACGATCTGCTAACGGCTCGTGCTCACAACTAGTGCGCTGGTGTCAGAGTTTCATTCAGTTCAGGTCAAGGTGGCCACGGGGGCCGATGAGTTTGACGATTTCCACCTGCATCCTAGTCGGTGCTTCTCCTTGTCAGGTGTAACTTGGTCATTGACAGTGAGCATCAGGAGAAAGGACAGAAGGAAAAGCGAGCCAGCCACCCTCCAGAGCTCACTCTGTTTTATTATCTTTATTTATTGGATAGAAACAGTCTGAAATTGAGAGGAAGGGGGAGTAGAGAGAGGGATAGAGACAGAGAGACACTTGTTGAAGCTTTCCCCCTGCAGGTGGAGACCCAAGGCTCGAACCTGGGTCCTTGGGCATTGTAACATGTGAGCTCAACCAAGTGTGCCACCATCCAGCTAGCTGTTCCTCTGCACTGAAGTCACCTTTCCACAGATGCGGTTACAAAACCTCATTTTATCTTTGTTCCAAGGGGTGGAGCAGTGAAGGTGCTGCCAAAAACCGGAGTGGCGAGGCTTGACCGGTCTAGTCTGATACAGCAAACTGACCAGAGGGACTTTGCAAAAGTTAGCATCAGGACTTGTTTTTTTTTCCTTTTTCCTCTGACAAACACGAATGAAGCATGCTAGACTTGTTTTCAACTGTGCAACAAGTCCCTGTTCATTAGACGCCAAGGCAGCGGTGCCGGCTGCACTTCAATGACTTTGCAAGTGCTGCTCCCTGTCTGGCCCAGGGCTGAGCAGTTTCAGCATTGAGCATCCATGCTGCCCTGCCAGCGGCATAGGGACCCAGGGGGTGATTAGACGTCTGCATATCCAGGAAAGGAAGCCGGACCGTTCACACTGGAGCCTGGAGGGCTCTGGACTTGCCGTTTAGTTCAGGGTCTTGCAGAAATGGAAAGCACAAGGGTTCCAGGGTCATTCTGTGTTGCAAGAGGAGGGGCTTTGTCACACAAGCTTGTGGGCAGGACCCTGGCAGGGTCCAGCTCTCTGTCTCCCCACAGCGAGTCTTCCTTATGTTAAGCACTGTGGTTTGGGAAAGTCATGTGCTTCTGGGTTGGGACACTCAGGGTGTCAGCCTATTTCTGGACTTCTGGATACTGCAGTGGATGTACGCATAATCCACCTACATTGTTTCATCCTAAATTTCCATCGAGTATAAGAAATCCCCCCAAAAAGCCCCCAAAAGAATCCCCGAAAAAAAATCCCTGGAATTATTTATATACACATATATATGCATATAACTGCAGTTTACATTATTATATATTACATATATATTTATATTTGGAGGGGAGTTGGGGCTGGAGAGAAGAAATGGGATGTGGGCAGTGCACACATCACTATGTGCAAGGGCCTGGGTCTGAGCCTCGACTCCCCACCTGCAGGCAGGACACTTCACAAGTGGAGAAGCAGGTCTGCAGGTGTCTATCTGTCTCACTCTGTGTGTACCTCTCTCTGTCTCCTCTCTCAACTTCTCTCTGTCCCATCCAATAAAATGAGAAAAAAGAGGCCACCAGGAGCAGTGGATTCATAGTGCAGGCACTGAGCCCCAGCGATAACCCTGGAAGTTAAGAGGTCATGCACTGTACATGTCTTATTTAATTCTTAAAACAACTCTGAAAAGGTATTACCAGTTCCATTTCACAGAGAAGAACACAAAAGCTAGAGACAAAACTATCTAGCTGGTAACTTTTAAAGTGTGGGCCGTTAGACTCCAAGTCTTGTGCAGATGACAAGTGGGCTATTCTGTAGGAGCGTGGTAAGTTAGAAATTCTTTCCCAAATTTGCCACGAGCCCTTGTTCCATTCTCCTGTCTGGTTTTGGCCATCACCCTCTTTATTTCTGAGCTCAAGTCAGAAGGTGGCAGTGTAACATTACACAGTCTGGCATGGAGAGAGGCGTGTGTGTGTGTGTGTGTGTGTGTGTGTGTGTGTTGCCTTGCAACTACATTAATCAGGTCACAGTCAAATCTCAGACAGACAAGCCATGGACAGCAAAACTGGCTTCTGCAACGCATTCTGTCATAGCTGAAAGAACATGGAATTCAGCCCTCATTCATTAAATGGAAGAAAGATCCCAGCTAAAGACCACGCACAGCTGACCCCTATGCTGTGGGGTGCTGACGAAAGGGTTCCACCAAGACATGAAAGAAGTGGAGCACTTGCATTCAGAAGTTTCTGTTTCATTCATTCCCTCTACAGTCCTCTCCCTGTTCAGGTTTTATAAGATTAGTCTCTGAAAAGCATAGAAGTTGTGAAAAGAACTAAGAGACTAAGTAGAAAAGGCAGAGCCTGAGGCTTTCGTGTCAAAGACATAATCTCAGAGAAGTTGTTGGCTTCTTTTTAAAAAATATTTATTTTTTATCAGATAGAAGCAGAGAAATTGAGAGGGGAGAGCAGAGAGGGAGAGAGACACCCGCAGCCCTGCTTCACCATTTGTGAAACTTTCCCCCTGCAGGTGGAGGCCAGGGGCTCAAACCTGGGTCCTTGCACACTGTAATGTGAGTGCTTAACCAGGTGCACCATTGTCTGGCCGCAATTATTGGCTATGTGTTTATCAAAGCTTCTCACATTGCTTTGATAAACATCTTTTCTTTCTTTTTTTGATGGACTGAGGGTTTCATAAATGCACAACATCACTGTTCCAGGCCATTCATCTCCATTCACATAGAAAGAGGGAGGGAAGAAGCCTCCTCAGTCACCATAGCACCTCCTGTATGAGGCTGGGCTTCAACATGGTCCTGTGCCTGGTAGTGCATATTCTACCTGCTTAGCTCTCTTTCCAGCCCCAAGAGTGCCGGGAGAGCCTGAGGGGGCTTCTTCCCAAGCAAGTGCTTTCTGGGTTGGAGAGAACTCGACTGGAGCCAGCCTAGGCTGCTGCGTGGGAGAGGGATCAGGAACTTGTGCGGAGCTAGCGTCACAGGAGATAGACTCTGGGACTCTCAGAGCTGGAAAGCAATCCCCAGTGTCTTAAAACAGAAGAGCAGCTCTCTATATATACTTGCCAAGTAGGGTGGAAACAGGATGTGACATAGAGAGGGTGGAGCAAAAAGAGACTGGTGGAAATCAGGGTGACTAGGAGGGGGGTTGGGACAAAAAGACATCCTGAACCAATGGGGATTAAACCAATGCCCTGCAGGCAGGGCAGTGCTTAGTTAACAGTAGTTTATGTAAATAGATAGACCGCAGCTTTAAGTGGGATTAAACTAATGCCCTGCAGGCATGCTGGTGCTTAGTTAAGCAGGATTAGAGACAGAGGCTTTAAGGGGGGGGTTGGCATACTACCCAACACAAGAGTGGTTTTGAAAACACACACACACATACACACACACGCACACGCACACACAATATATGGGTGATAGCTGTGGTCTTGACAATTGTCCTACAATATATATGTGTATTCAGTGGTAACAGCAAAACAAAAAAGTGATTTTCTGCTTCCAAGCATCCTTGTGGTGTGCAGTGTTACTGTGTCACTCCAGATGTTTTCAGAAGGTGGTTCCTGTATTAGCAGCAGCAGCAGCTGGAAGTGTTTTTTTTTTTAAATATTTATTTATTCCCTTTTGTTGCCCTTGTTGCTTTTTTTTATTGTTGTAGTTATTATTGTTGTTGTTATTGATGTCGTTCGTTGTTGGACAGGAAAGAGAGAAATGGAGAGAGGAGGGGAAGACAGAGAGGGAGAAAGATAGACAGACACCTGCAGACCTGCTTCACCACCTGGGAAGCGACTCCCCTGCAGGTGGGGAGCCGGGGGCTCAAACCGGGATCCTTCCGCTGGTCCTTGCTCTTTGCACCAAGTGAGCTTAACCCGCTGCACTACCGCCCAACTCCAAGCAGCTGGAAGTTTATCAGAAATGCAAAGACTTTGACTCTAGCACCTACAAATTCAGAAACTGCAAGGAGGTGGGCCCAGCTGCTAGTGTTTGAACAAAGCAAACCCTTGGTGTCATTCTGAGACTTGTTCTAGTTGGAGAATTTCTTCTTCTTGTGTCCAAAACTGGTTGCCTCTATGATAGGAGAATTCTTCAGGTTTCTTTTGTCCCCAAGAACTTATTTACTGAGATCAATAGGATGATGATGTTCTTGATGCTCTGTTCTATGCTCTGTCATGTTGTCTGTCTCTGTATTTTGCCTGTAAAAAGATCAACAGGATTTGCATCCTTTCTGTTACACGGAAATCCAGCTGCTCTATGCTGTCTGCATATGCACGAAGTGGACTGACTTCCTCCTGTTACTCATCACTGCAAGCTGTGAGGTTGAAGACGGTAACGGAATTTGCCCTTTTTAAAAATTAACAGTAACGTGTCAGTTCATTTCCTAGTGATCCTTTTCTTTTGTGTTTCTTCTCAGTGGGATAGAAAAAAGTGCCACAGTTTAATACTCTTTAATTCTGGGACCGAAAATTGAGAAGTGGCTGTAGATTTGTCATGGGGTTATGGGAATCATGAAGATTGCTTCCAGTACTGCAGAACTAGTAACACTAATGACACACACACACACACACACACACACACACACACACACACACATGAAACAAGGCCAGTATAGTCATACAATTTATAAATCAATGTCACATGCATCTTATTAGGATTTTTCCAATACGTGTTATTATTTTACAAAAAGGGTAGCCCTGTTGTCTTTGAGCACCGCATAGTGGGCTCTGATGATAGGTTTCTTCTGTTTTGTTTGATTCATGAAACAGCCTCAATGCAGTAGTAAGTCTTTCTATTCTCACTATATAAATGAGAAAACAGTCTTAGCAAAGTTTAGTCACTCACCCATGTTATAAATCCTCTTTTTTGTTGTTGTTGAACTTTATTTATTTTGTTTGACAGAACAGAGAGAAATTGCGAGGTGAGGGGGAGGGATAGGGAGACAGATATACCTGCAGCCCTGCTTCATTACTCATGAATCCCCCCCCCAACCGCCACCCCCACAGGTGGGGGCCAGGGGCTTGAACCTGGGTCCTTGTGCATGGTAACACGTGCCCTTAACCAGGCGCACCAGCACCCAACCCCAGTTATAAACCATCTTAAAGAGTGGTGAAGTCAGGATCCGGACCCAGGTGGATGCTAATCTGCAAACACTTGTTCTCAGCCTGTATGTAGGCTCTCTGGAGTGCTTTGTCTGTACAGCACTTTGCCCTCTCAGACACAGTGAATTCTACCGAGGGAATTTCAGCTTCTGTTGTTTATCTATATCTGAAAAAAAGCACATCAAGATAGAGTTAAACTGAAAGGACATAGACACCTCTGTCCACGCACTGCTGTTCACAGTGGTTGATGCGCATTTAGGCTGAGTCCATGTTTGGGCTGTTGTGACTCAGTAAAGACACTATGGGACACACTGGCGGGAACACCCCCCCCCCTTCGTCCCCTGACTGTTTAAAAAGATGAAACTGTGTCTTTTGGAATAAAGTGGGTAGAACTTGTGGTGTTTCTACTAAGTGAAAGAAGGAGGAGGATAGTGAAGACAGCGATCCAATGGTTTCACTCATCTGTGAAATAGAAATAACAGAGCAAACTGGCCAGAAAAACTCTTTAGAAAAACTAACTCTTCTGTGTTGAGTATGGTCCCCAGACCAGATTGATGGGGCTTATAGTTAATGATATTTATATACTTTTCCCATATTTGGGAGCTACTCTCTTCTCTGATCCAGCTTTATGGTCCTTTTTTCAACTCTGACACCATCTCACCCAGATATTACATTCAGCCCACCTGCATGTTAGCTGTCGGGCCCAGGCAAAAATTAGTAGTCCCTTGGAATTTACCTAAAATAGACTTACTAGCTTTTTCCAAAATTGAGACCCCCAAACCTCATCTGCTATACTTTATATCTTAGTGCTTTTCAGCCACCAAACTGCTGACTGCCATGATGCCAAGCTGACTTCCCTGGGCAGATGACCTCACCGATGTCATCTGGAGCCCCACCTACCCAGTATCCTGCCCCACTAGGGAAAGAGAGAGACAGACTGGCAGTATGGATCGACCTATCAATGCCCATGTTCAGCGGGGAAGCAATTACAGAAGCCAGACCTTCCGCCCCACTAGGGAAAGAGAGAGACAGACTGGCAGTGTGGAGAGAGACAGACTGGCAGTATGGATCGACCTATCAACACCCATGTTCAGCGGGGAAGCAATTCCAGAAGCCAGACCTTCCCGCTTCTGCACCTTATAATGACCCTCGGTCCATGCTCCCAGAGGGATAAAGAATAGGAAAGCTATTGGGAGGAGATGGAATACAGAGTTCTGGGGGTGGGATTGTGTGGAGTTGTACCCCTCTTATTCCTTGGTCTTGTCGATCATTATTAAATTAATAATAAATAAAATCACCTGAAAAAAACCCAACTCTTAGACTTGGTTAAAAAAAAAAAACAACTTGTGGCTTGGAGAGGGGAAAGGGAGAGGCAGGTTCAGAGGGATGAGCAGAGGGGTCTGTTGGACAGTGAGGACGCTGGGGCTTTGGTAGAGGGATGGTGAGTTTTATGCACATGTAAGCATATAAGATACATCCCTGAAATCATGCCCCATTTATTCTCCCGTCAGTCTCTATTGCTGGTTTATTGATCTTATCAAAGCCTGTCTCTACCCAGATAGGGATCCCTCCCTCCCTTGCTGCCTTCCTCCTCTTTCTTCCCCTCCTTTCCCTCCCTCCCTCCCTCCCTCCCTCCCTCCCTCCCTTCCTTCCTTCCTTCCTTCCTTCGTTCGTTTCTTTCTTTCTTTCTTGTTATTACTGTTAGTGATCTAACGGTGGTTTACACAATTATAAGACTTCAGGAGTATGATTTCACAGCCACACATGATGTGTACGAGTCAACATGTCCTTCCCAAATCCCTGTGCTCCTGCCCCTAATGACCACCACAGTGTGTACAAAGTCTGAGAGCCAGTTTGGTCAATGTCTTTTTTTTTTTTTTTCTTAATTTCTTTATTGGGGAATTAATGTTTTACATTCAACAGTACATACAATAGTTTGTTCATGCATAACATTTCCCATTTTTCCATAGAACAATACAACCCCCACTAGGTCGTCTTATCTTTTTGGATCTGTATTATTTTCCCCCACCCACTGCAGAGTCTTTTACTTTGGTGCAATATGCAAATTCCAGTTCAGGTTCTACTTGTGTTTTCTTTTCTGATCTTGTTTTTCAACTTCTGCCTGAGAGTGAGATCATCCCATATTCATCCTTCTGTTTCTGACTTATTTCACTTAACATGAATTTTTCAAGGTCCATCCAAGAGCGGCCAAAAATGGTGAAGTCACCATTTTTTTATAGCTGAGTAGTATTCCATTGTGTATATAGACCACAACTTGCTCAGCCACTCATCTGTTGTTGGACACCTGGGTTGCTTCCAGGTTTTGACTGTTACAAATTGTGCTTCCAAGAACATATGTGTACACAGATCTTTTTGGATGGATGTGTTGGGTTCCTTAGGATCTATCCCCACGAGAGGAATTGCAGGGTCATAGGGTAGGTCCATTTCTAGCCTTCCGAGAGTTCTCCAGACTGCTCTCCACAGAGCTTGGACCAACTGACATTCCCACAAGCAGTGCAGGAGGGTTCCTTTGACCCCACACCCTCTCCAGCATTTGCTGCTGTTACCTTTTCTGATGTGTGACATTCTCACAGGAGTGAAGTGGTATCTCATTGTTGTCTTGATTTGCATTTCTCTGACAATCAGAGACTTGGAGTATTTTTTCTTGTGTTTCTCAGCCTTTTGGATCTCTTCTGTGGTGAATATTCTGTCCATGTCCTCTCCCCATTTTTGGATGGGGTCATTTGTTTTCTTGTTGTTTGGTAAGCTCTTTATTTATTTTGTTTATTAGCCTCTTGTCTGATGTATGGCATGTAAAGATCTTCTCCCCTTCTGTGAGGGGTCTCTTGGTTTGTGTAGTGGTTTCTTTTGCTGTGCAGAAGCTTTTTAATTTGATGTAGTCCCATAGTTTTATGCTTGCCTTAGTCTTCTTTGTAATTGGATTCGTTTCATTGAAGATGTCTTTAACATTTATGCGGAAAAGAGTTCTGCCAGTATTTTCCTCTAAGTATCTGATAGTTTCTGTTGTAACATCAAAGTCATTGATCTATTTGGAATTTACTTTTGTATTTGGTGAAATATAGTGCTTCAGTTTGATTCTTCTGCATGTTTTAACCCGTTTTTTCCAACACCATTTGTTGAAGACTCTGGTTTTCCTATTTAATAGTCTGGGCACCTTTGTCAAATATTAGATGTCTACAGGTGAGGGGGTGCTTACTTCTAGGCTCTCAATTCTATTTCGCTGATCAGTGTGTCCCAAAAGACACAATATAGTATTTTTCACTGCTGAGTAGTATTCCGTTGAGTATATGCCTTCTTCTCCTTCCTCTCCTCATACTTCTCCTTCTTCCTCTACTCCTCCTCTTCCTACTCATTCTTTCTTTTCTCCTCCTCCTTCTCTTTTTGAATTTATAAGATTCAAATGAGTGATTTTTTTGAAGTATTTATTTATTCCCTTTTGTTGCCCTTGTTTTAATAAGTGATTTTTATTCCATTGTTAAAGTTTCGCTCCTTACCCTAAGTATTTCTCAAAGGTTCTTTTCTTAAAGATAATTTTTATTTTTTTATTAGTGATTTAAGAATGGTTGACATGATTGTGGGATAAGAGGGGTATAGTTCCCACCAACAGAGTTCCATGTCCCTTTTCCACCATTGGAAGCTTCCCTGTTCTTTATCCCTCTGGGAGTATAGATCAAAGATCTCTATGGGATGCAGAAGGTGGAAGGTCTGGCTTCTGTACGTGCTTCTCCTCTGGACATTGGTATTGGCAGGTTAATCCACACCGCCACCCTGTTTCTCTCTTTCCCTAGTGGGGCAGTGCTCTGGGGAGGTGTGGTTCCAGGGTATATTGGTGAGGTTGTCTGCCCAGGCAAGTCAGGCTTGTGTCTGCAGCTTGGTGGCTGAAAAGCATTAAGATATAAAGTAGAACAAATTGTTTAATAACCAGTAACTTAAAGGTAAAAGTATAGCAGATGAGACTTGGGGTCTTCATGTGGGAAGAAGCTAGGAAGTCTATTTTAGGTTCCCATGGGCCCATTTAACTAGGAAAGTGGGAAGGCTCACACCAGAGGAACACTGGGCTATTTGGGCAAAGATGGCTGGCTCCATGTGGAAGCTGAGACCCATTTCCTTCTCCTTCTTCCTCTTCCTCTTCCTCTTCCTCTTCCTCTTCTTCTTCTTCTTCTTCTTCTTCTTCTTCTTCTTCTTCTTCTTCTTCTTCTTCTTCTTCTTCTTCTACTCCTTCTCCTCCTTCTCCTTCTCCTCCTTCTCCTCCTCCTCCTTCTCCTCCTCCTTCTCCTCCTCCTCCTCCTCCTCCTTCTCCTCCTCCTCCCTTCCCCCCTCCCTCTCCCCCTTTCCCTCCTCCATTCTCTTCTCCTTCCTCTTCCTTCTTCTCCTGCTCAGCTATGGTTTATGGTGGTGTGGGAGATTGAACCGGAGACTTTGGAGCCTCAGGGATGAGTCTTTTTGCTTAACCAATATGCGATCTACCCTACCCCGTTTTTATTTACTTTTTTTTTTTGTCTCCAGAGTTATTGCTGGGGCTTGGTGCCTGCACCAGAGATCCACTGTTCCTGGAGGCCATTTTTTTCCCCTTTTGTTGCCTTTGTTATTTTTTATCGTTGTTGTAGTTATTATTATTGTTATTGCTATCATCATTGTTGGATAGGACAGAGAGAAATCGAGAGAGGAGGTCAGACAGAGAGGGGGAGAGAAAGATAGACATCTGCAGACCTGTTTCACCACTTGTGAAACTACCCCCCAGCAGGTGGGCAGCCTGGGGATCAAACTGGGATTCTTGAGCTTGTCCTTGCACTTTGCGCCATGTGCGCTTAATCTGCTGTGTTACCGCCCAACCTCCTTGTTTTCATTTGCTTCTAAAACCACATCTTCATTTCCTTTCTAGAGCACAACACCACCTAATATAACTTCCAGGCATGCTTCCCTTTTTCCGATTCTCTGTCACTGATAGTACAGAAACAAAGGTTCCTGGTCACAAAAGTTCTGAGTCACAGTGAAACTGGGGTGCAGACCCCCCTGGTCATCTCCCCAGAACACTTTCCTCTTTAGGGGTATAGACCAAAATTATTTTTGGAGTGCAAAAGCAAGAGGTTCTAGTTTCTGTAACTGCTCCTCTGTTGGACATGGATGTTGACTGGTCAATCCACCCTCCCCACCCCCCACAGCCTGTCTCTGTCTTTCCCCAGGGGGGTGGGGCTCTGGGGAGGTGAGGTTCCAGGACACATTGGTGAGGTCGTCTGCCCAGGGAGTTCAGGATGGGATCGGGTACTTGGTGGCTGATAGGCAGTTAAATTATAAAGCATGACAAAAATATTTAATAAGTAGGGACCAGAGAGTAGAATTAGGGTCAATGAAAATAGGTATCCTAGGGTGGAAAGAAGCTAGGATATCTATTTTAGTTATGTTCCTAGAAGCCCAGAACTTTAATAATATTTGCTTGAGCATAATAGCTAACATTAAAGAGAACTAGGGAACTATTTTTATTTTCACTTTATTAGTGACTTAATATTGACTTACAAAATTATAAGGTAACAGGTACAATTCCCACCACCAGAGTTCTGGATCCCTATTCCCTCCACTGGAAGCTACAGTAGTTCTCCCAAGGTTGCAGATATGGGTTATCTGTTAATTAGTGAGGTCATCTACCCAGGGAAGTCAGGTTGGTGGCATGATAGTGTCTGCAGCTTGGTGGCTGAAAGGCAGTAAGATATAAAGCAGGACAAAATGATTAATGAACAGGAACCAACAAGTAGGAATAGAGCAAATGAGAAAAGGATCTTAGGGTGGAAAGAAATGAGGAAGTCTATTTTAGCTATGCTGCTAGGAGCCCGTAACTTACATGGTTTTTGCTTGAGTTTGAAAGCTAACATGGAGTTGGACAAAAATAATGTCTGGAAGGATGGTTTCAGAGATGAGAATAGGGCTAGAAAGCTGTATTAGGGCAGAGAGTAGCTCCCAAATATGAGGAAAGTATATAAATACCATTATTTGTTTATTCCATCAACCTGGCCCAGGGCCCATATCTATTCATTTTCAGCACAGGAGCCTCTGTGACCTATGAGATCCTGTCAGTCTGAGCTCACAGTCCATGGTCACAGCTGGGAACATTCTAGGCTGTACTCATTTCAGGACTAGGCTTCCTCGAAGGGCAGAGTAGGCTGACCCAGCTGCCCTGAAGAGAGTGGGGCAGTCCCTGCCATTGCTCTAGGCCAGTTGTTAAGTTAATTTCACTTCACATATCTATATCTGCAGCAAGAGAAAAAGAGGCACCACAGTGCCAGGCTTTCCCCATGATGTGGCTCTGCCGTACGGTGTTAGGTTTAAGTCTGGGCCATAAGCTTGGCAAGGCTTGAGCCCTACTGGGTGGGCTGCCTGCAGGCCCCTCTGAGTTCCGTAGGTGAGCAGTTGTTGGGAAATTGTGCAGATGTGGTCACATCCACCATGTTACCCTCTCAGGGTATTGTCAATTCCCATGAGAATTGATACAATAATCCCAGAGTGCCTTGTTTACTCCTCCCCCTTCCCATTCCCTTGAGAGTTGTAATGCTATCCCAGTGCCTTGTTTCCTAGCCAATCATGTCCCAACTTGTCACTTCCGGAATTGCTCCCATAAAAGCCCTTCTTCTTCTACCCCTCGCTCTCTTAGCCCCTTCACCTCCAGATGCAGAGGGTTGCTGCACGTAGCGGGAGGTGTCCATTTTGCTAGCTCCACATGGCCTGAACCGATGCGCTCTCACCCAACTCTGAGGTGTCCGCATGAATAAAGATTTGTGTTCCCTCTTAGCTTTGCTTGCTTCTCTCTCCCCCGCAACGCAGCCCGACAAGCAGTCTACACACAGCTCACTCATATTTTCTAGTGTCTCTTTTTTTTTTTCTTTGCGTTTCTACTTCTTTTTTTTTTTTTTACATGCATAACATTCCCCAGATTCCCATTTAACAATACAACCCCCACTATTTCATTCTAGTGTCTCTTAAGCTGAGCTTCTTCCCTTTCTGAAGGCCATTTCCTACCCAGCTCAGCTCAGATGGGGTCAGAGGTTACACTGCCTTGGACTAAATCTGTTTCTGTGTTGTTACGTAACAGTGACATTTACTGATTCAAATGAAAATATTTAGTCCTTATATGACTTACTCAGCCTAATTGGATAAGATTTAAGTAAGGTAATTCCCCAGGTTATCAGGTAATTCCTCTAAATCTTGTAGGCCATTAAACTGTGAGGTATTTCTTTTGTTGAGGGGGTTAATGCTTTACAATGCAGTCACTGACATATGCAGACAATTTCATTATATAACAGGCCCCAGACCTTTCTTCCTGTTCTCCATCCCTCCCCAGAGTCCTTTGCTTTGGTGAAATACACCATGTTCAGTCCAGGTTTCAGTTTGTAGCTCTTATTAACACACACACACACACACACACACACACACACACACACACACCCTAAACAACCACAAAAACATGTCTAAACATAACCATTAATATTTCAAAGGACGTTCAAATGAAGAAGGTCTCCAAGTGGGCCACGGTTCCCTCTTGGTGGTGGGGCTAAGAGATGCCCCACACCTAGTTTAAATCCCTGTTTAAATCTACATTTGACAGGAGCGTGCCATTTTTATGAAACTTGGACCAACAATCTCTCCTCCAATGAAAACCTTTCTGGCATCTAGGACAAGGCGTACATGGCCTCTGGCTCCCTGGCTAGAAGCGAGGTCGCGATTTATTTTCTAGACATTGGTTATGCCTGCTTCACTCTAAATTTCCTATACTGTGTCCATTAGATAAAAGGAAAGGGGGATATGCTGGGGAATTGTGCAGATGAGGTCACATCCACCATGTTGTCCCCTCAGGGTCTAGTCCATTCCCGCAAGAGCTGTAATTCTAATCCCGGAGTGCCTTGTTCCACCGTGATGTCCTCTCAGGATATTGTCAAATTCCCATGAAAGTTGAAACAATATTTCCGGAGTGCCTTTCCCAACCAATCCTGTCCTGACTCGTTGTTTCCGGTTTTTGCCCTATAAAGCCCTTCTGCTTCCGCCTCTCTCTCTCACCCACTTTTCACCTCGGTGACTGGACGCAGGGAAGGCTGCTGCATGTAGCAGGAGGCACTCATTTTTGCTAGCTCCACGTGGCCTGAACTGCTGCGCTCTCACCCAACTCTGAGGTGCCTGCATGAATAAAGATTTGTGTTCCCTCTCCACTCCAGATCTCCTCTCTCTCCTCTGTGTCGCAGCCTGACAATTTTCCACTTACTAGAATTATTTCCTCCAGAGTGGAGTTCATGTCCAGTTATGCAAACTTGGTCCCATTCTGTTTGCTGATTGGATCCCTGGAGCCCAGTGTTGAACTGCATTTAAAGGGTCAGCTCAGGGGCAGGGGATGGCGTACCTGGTTGAGCTCACATGCTACCATGCACGAGGACCCAGGTTTGAGCCTCCAGTCCCCTTCTGCAGGGCTACACTACTCTCTCCTTTCCTCTCTAGCTTCCCTTCCTCTCATGATTTCTGGCTGTCTCTAGCCAATACATAAAAATAATAAAAATTAAAAAAATAAAGGGTCAGCTAAGAACTGTGTAGATGGTTCTTCATGGAAAGAAAACAAGATTTTGGTTTTGTTTCTAGTCCCAGATACTAATGTAATGATTATAAACATCATAGTTTTTTAAATTTAGTTTTTTATCTTTTTTCCCTCCGGGGTTATTGCTGAGACTTGGTGCCTACACTACCAATCCACTGCTTCTGGAGGTTATTTTTTTCCTTTTTGTTGCCCTTGTTGTTTATTGTCATCATTGGGTAGGACAGAGAGAAATGGAGAGAGGAGTGGAAGACAGAGAGGAGGAGAGAAAGATGGACACCTGCAGACCTGCTTCACCGCCTGTGAAGCAACTCCCCTGCAAGTGGGGAGCCAGGAGCTCTAAGTGGGATCCTTGCACCGGTCCTTGCACTTCTCACTCAAGCCACTGCACTACTGCCTGGCCCCTTGATTTCTTTCTATCATTGATTATAGTTATCAGCCCCCTTAGTTTTTCTTGTTAAGGCTTGTGATACACATCTTTTATCTCTGGCTGGTGACTTTGGATAATTTGTTTAATGATTACGTCAGTATCCTTAGGTCAAAGACCAAGATATTTAACATGGTCTGGTGTCTCTCCATTACAAGGTGCTAGCCTTCACCTAATGCCAAAGCTTAGCTCACGCTGGTCTTGGTCTTTTTCTCTTTGAATGAAGTCATCTTCTTCTCATGTGCTTAATCCGCTGTGCTACAGCCTGACTCTCAACTCACCTTCTTCTTATCTGATAGTCTTGCATGGAATTTTCCCACTTGAAGTGCCTTTTTAAAAAAGATTTTATTTATGTATGAGAAAGATAGGAGGAGAGAGAAAGAACCAGACATCACTCTGGCACATGTCCTGCTGGGGATCGAACTCAGGACCCCATGCTCGAAAGTCCAAAGCTTTATCACCGCGCCATCTCCTGGACCATTTGAAGTGCCTTTTTTCCCCAATCCCCAATCTTGCTCCCCTCTCCTTTCTTCTGAGATACATGTCTTTATGTCTCAGTCTAAATACCACATGCCTGGGACATCTGGGATCTCTGGGTTAGTTCAGGTGCACGTTTTCTAGATCCCTGTATGGCGCTGTACTTTCTTATAATTTCCCCAGATGGTCACAGTGTGTGACAAACTGCTCTGTCCTCTGGTAAAGGACGGACTGTGCATCACTCAGTGTACCACACACAGCTCCAGCTCTGCACCTCTGGCACGGGGTGGACACTTGATAAAGATTTGTTGCCGGGGCCAGGAAGTAGCGCAGTGGACTTAAGCGCACGTGGTGCAAAGCACAAGGACCTGTGTAAGGATCCCAGTTTGAGCCCCCGGCTCCCCACCTGCGGGGGACTCACTTCACAGGCGGTGAAGCAGGTCTGCAGGTGTCTATCTTTCTCTCCCCCTCTCTGTCTTCCCCTCCCCTCTCCATTTCTCTCTGTCCTATCCGACAACAACATCAGTAACAACAACAACTATAACAACAACAGGATAAACAACAAGGGCAACAGAAGAGGAAAAAAAAGCCTCCAGGAGCAGTGGATTTGCAGTGTTGGCACTGAGTCCCAGAGATAACCCTGGAAGAAAAAAAAAAAAAAGATCTGTTGGCTAAATAAAGGAAAAGTAGCTAAATACAGGACAAATAGCAAGAAAAATCCATCGCACAAAGTATGCATATTGGACTAGCCAATGAAAAATGTACTGACTGATAAGTGTATTAGGCGCTAAAAATAAAACTCTGTCAAATGCCTCAAGTAATGACTGTCTCCTGGTCGAATAGGTATATATCTCATATATGCATAAGCATGTATGGCAGTGAACTGATAGAAGACAGATAAATACTGATTCCTATATAAACATAAAACGGTAAGGCAAGACCAAAAAAGCTAGAACTTTAGAATAATATTTAGACTAGAAAGTGCTATGGGTTAATAAAACTGAGCTATAAATATGATTCCGTGCTTGCCAGAGGCCAAAACAAAAATGAAAATGTGATCAGCTTATATGATGATCACTGACCCGAGGAAAAGCAGTTTAGTCTTCTGGGAAAGGAAAGCTGTTTACGGCATTTTTTTTTTTTTTAACTTCTGGAAGAGATTTCTTCGAAGGGGGAGGACTTGCTTTCTTTGTGGCTCCTTGAGAAGCCTGGCAGCTTTCCCATACCAGCAGCCTTAGAAGGTCAGGGATTCTGCTTCCAGATTTTCTTCTCCTTTCCCCTGGGTACCTTCTGTTTCTGAATGTCTTTCTCATTGCAATAATAATAATTGAAATAAAAAACAACAAAACAACAAAACACAGCTAGCTGCAAGTGTGGTCTTTCCCAGAGCTGAGGGGATGTCTGAATCTGCACGGTCCTGATCCAGTGGTGTAAAAGGAGCACTGGCCAGGGGCCCTGCTCCAGGCCTTGTGCAGGGCTCAGCTGGAGCAACTCACCCAGTCCCTCTGGGGTTCAGTGCCTGCTGGGTTGGAGGCTGGGGTCTCCTGCAAAGGGCATCAGGGAAGATGACTAACTGGCTGAGAGAGATCTCTGTAGGGCCTGGACATCAGAAAGGCTGCTGCTCTCATGCTTCTAACTCCCTTCAGACCAGCAGGTCTGGCATAACGATCAAAGGAGATGGTGTGTGTGTGTGTGTGTGTGTGTGTTTACACAACTCTGGTATCTTTGCAAGCATGTGTATGTTTTAGAAGTTCCCCAAATAGGGAGATGACCCACTCTAGTGGTTTATCAATTGAAAGAACTGGAAGAAGTTTGATGTATTTTCACTTATTATGAGTATTTTTCATCTCGGAATGCTGTTTGTTTTATATAGGTAACACTTGAACACAGGTTTGACCTGTGAGGGTCTATTTTTTAAAAAATATTTATTCTCGGGGGTCGGGCGGTGGCGCAAAGCGCAGGGACCGGCGTAAGGATCCCGGTTCGAGCCCCCGGCTACCCACCTGCAGGGGAGTCGCTTCACAGGCGGTGAAGCAGGTCTGCAGGTGTCTGTCTTTCTCTCCCCTTCTTTGTCTTCCCCTCCTCTCTCCATTTCTCTCTGTCCTATCCAACAACGAACAACATCAACAATGGCGATAATAATAACCACAACGAGGCTACAACAACAAAGGCTATTAGGATCCTTGATCTTTCAGTGGTGGTGACTTGTCCGACCATTATTTAGTTATCCTTATGAAAGAAAGAATGTATGTGAATGAGTCGGCGGTAGCACAGTGGGTTAAACACATGTGGTGCAAAGCACAAGGACCGGCATAAGGACCCTGGTTCGAGCCCCTGGCTTCCCACCTGCTGGGGAGTCGCTTCACAGGCGGTGAAGCAGGTCTGCAGGTGTCTATCTTTCTCTCCCCCTCTCTGTCTTCCCCTCCTCTCTCCATTTCTCTCTGTCCTATCCAACAACGAATTGTGTCAACAAGGGCAATAATAATAACCACAACGAAGCTACAACAAGGGCAACAAAAGGGGAAAAAAAAATGGCCTCCAGGAGCGGTGGATTCATGGTGAGGCACCGAGCCCAGCAATAACCCTGGAGGGGAAAAAAAATATTTATTCTCTTTTGTTGCCCTTGTTTTATTGTTGTAGTTATTATTGCTGTTGTTATTGATGTTGTTGTTGGATAGGACAGAGAGAAATGGAGAGAGGAGGGGAAGACAGAGAGGGGAGATAAAGACAGACACCTGCAGACCTGCTTCACCGCCTGTGAAGCGACTCCCCTGCAGGTGGGGAGCTGGGAGCTCCAACCAGGTTCCTTATTCCAGTCCTTGCGCTTTGCGCCACGTGCGCTTAACCCGCTGCACTACCGCCCGACTTCAGAGGGCATATTTTTATGGAAGTTTTCCTCCCTCCCTCCCTCCTTTTCTCCTTCTCTCTATCCTTTCATACCTTCCTTCTCTTTTTCTCCAAATCACTTTATTTTTTGAAATCATTTAAAAAATTTATTATCTTTATTTATTGATAGGCTAGAGACAGCCAGAAATTGAGAGGCAGGGGGTGACAGAGAGACAGAGAGACACCTGCAGCCCTGCTTCTGCTCTCAGGAAGCTTTCCCCCTGCAGGTGGGGACTGGGGGCTTGAACCCTGGGTCCTTTTGCACTGTAACACGCTTAATCAGGTGTGCTGTCTCTGGGACCCTTATTCTTCTTCTTACTTTTTTTGTGGATGGGATGGAGAGAAATTGAGAGAGGAAGGGGAAATAGAGAGAGAGAAAAAAAGAGATCCTTGTAGCACACTTCACCACTTGTAAAGCTACTGTCTTTCCGGTGGAGACTGGGGTCTTGAACCCAGGTCCTTGCACATGATAATAGGGTACTCAACCAGGGTGCTCCACTGCCTGGCCCAGTCAACCATAATGTAACCTAAAAGCAAAAAACAAAACAAAACAAAAAAAACAAGGAATGAACTCTTAGGTTCTAATATTTCAATTTCATGCACACATAGACATGTACATATCTGTAGAAAATCAATGTAAAATCCTATGTAACCTTATATATGTAATTAAATATATGCAACAAAAATATTTTTGTGTCAGTGCATGTAATGTTAAAGTTAAGTGCAAGTGTAATTAAAATATATTTCTATAAATTAACAAGACATTGTGTCAGTGATACACACACACACACACACACACACACACACACACACCCAGAAACTGTGGTACCACACTGTCCTCAAGGCCAAGCACCAGGAATGATTGAACAGTGGTGTGTAAATTGGACTTCCTCACCTTCCTTTCCTTTCTCTTGGTAGACTTGGCTCTGGCTTAGCTGAATCACTGCTAGAGATTTCTCTTTCTTTAAAAATTCTCTGTTTATTGGATCTCTGGTTCCAGGTTTCTGTACAGAAAATGTAATAAGAGATTTTTAGAGCTGTGATCCGTGAGCAAGTTCTTCTTGCCTTTAGAACTCATTTAAGTCAGATTTTCCAGCTCATTCAAACTCCCTTTGGGAAGGTCATGAAGAAGCTGCAGTTTCTTTAGACCACCTCAGATCTGATGGTTGCTCTGTCAGTCTCAGGAGTGACAAAGTAGCTTACCCAGTGGCTGCCAGCACAGTCGGAAGAAGGACTTAATTATTTATACAGAAGTGTCTTCTCATTTCTCCCCCCCTGTTAAAGAAAATATCCTCGTAGCACAGCAAATCTAAATTTGGGTACTCTCTGTGTCTCATTATGGTTTTGTAGACAAAGGAATCCCAAACAACGGGAGTTTAAAAAAATTGTTGGGGGTTGGGTGGTGGCACACCAGCTTAAGTGCACATGGTGTAAAGCACAAGGATCCCAGTTTCAGGCCCCGGTTCCCCACCTGCAGGAGAGCATCGCTTCACAAGCAGCGAGGCAGGTCTGCAGGTGTCTTTCTTCCTCCCCTCCCTCTCTATTTACCTCCTCCTCTCTCCATTTCTCTCTGTCCTACCCAGCAACAACAATTTAAGATGGCCTCCAGGAGCAGTGGATTCATACATAGTGCAGGCACCGAGCCCCAGTGATAACCAATGGAGGCAAAAAAAAACAATTTTGTTTCTTTTGGTAGTGTCAGAAATGTAAACTCCCCAGGGGAAAAATAAGGTACTAATTTCTGGCACTCCTGTGGAGTGGCTTCCAGCCAGGAGGTAAGCCACCGATCCTCTCTCACTAGCTCAAGGGCTCAGCGATTCAGAAAAGAGTCATCGGGGAGTATTTTGGTACACTCATTTATTGGAAGGTGAGTTTGGGTATATATAGAGATTTAAACAAAGAACATTTTTCAAATATGTCAGAAATTACAGGTTTCTTAAAGGTCAGCTTGCCCCTATGGTAGGGGATGGTATGACAAGAATTGATACGATACATAAAGTTCAAGACAATTAGTCTCCACGATGCAGGCACGTTAATTATCCAAAGGCATTTGAGAGAAGCATAGGGGTTAAACCAGTAAGGCGAGGTAGAGAAAAGATAAACAAGGTTTGATGTAAATCATAGATATCAAAAAACATAAGGAAATAAGATTTTGGGGTTTCACTGTCTGGTGTTGGGGAGGTGTATGATAGAGTGTGTTCTCCTTTGTGATCAAAAGGTGAAGTGGATGTGTGAACTTTGAGTGACTATCATGAACTTTGATTGAACCTTAAAGCAGGCAACCATGTGGCATGCTGCTAGCAGGGAGAAACTTAAGTGTGAGAGGCCTATAGGATTTCTGTGAGCTTGAGAGAGTGACAAGGAGAAACTGAGTCTGGGAGACTTTTCCCTCTTGGCTCATCTCTATAAGGAGAGAGGCTAACAAGTGGGGTGTCTTTCCAGACCTCCATACGAGGATGGGAGAACTCCCCTAACCTCTACCAAGCTTTCACATAGTCCTACAACTAATTATGTGGTGGTGATATCCCAGTGACAGCCTGTCTGGCATCAAGCAGTGGTTTATGAAATAATTTGAATGTCAGTACATGTATGCATTCATTGTATAAAAGAACATGTAATATAAAACGTAAATGAAAGTGTTGATTTTAATGATAAGTAATTATCTTTCATAAAATTAATTCAATTTAGAAAAATATGAAAATCATCAATCAGCATGCTTCACACTGGGGGAGAGTTATTCGTACTTGAATATTTATTGATCTTGGGTCTGCATGGTGATACACCTGGCTGAATGTTACAGAAACATGTTATAGTCCTCAAGGACCCAGGTTTGAGCCCCCAGTCCCTATCTGCGGGGGGAAATCTTCACAGCTGGTAAAGCTGTGTTGTGGGTGTCTCTCTTTCTCCTTCCCTCTTTATCACCCCCTTCCCTCTGAATCCTGGCTGTGTTTATCTAATAAATTCATAAAGATAATAAAAAATTCAAAACTTTTTTTTGTTAAAAACACTTACTGATCTTAAGTCAGTAAATTATGGTTTAGTTGCCAAGTAGAAGAAACTATGTGACTTGCATGAATTTCTAGAATTTCATAGTTAGAATTCATGTTTCCTATGGAATATAGCCCCTTAAAGATTTAGTTAAAACAAATTGAGGTCATATTGGTGACCCCTAATTAAATGTAACACATGAATCACTGCTTGATTGCTTGTGTAAACTTTTCCCCCTGAAGGTGGGGACCAGGGGCTTGAATCCGGGTCATTAAGTCATATTTTATATGACTTTTATAAAACATGGAACCCCCCACTTGAGAATTTGATAATTTTCAGTAATATTAATGTAAGAAAATTTAAAAGTTAATATGTTTTGCTTATGTCTGCAAGCCACTGTTGAAGGTAGCAGTGACCGTCACCATTATAGAAAAATGCAAAGTGATAAAGCTATAAGGATTAGTTGTAGGGTTATTATAACAAAATAGTAGGCTGGTTGAGTTCAACAATAGACATTCGCTTTTTCAGAGTTCTGAAAGATGGAAGTTCAATATCATGAAAGTAGAAGGTTGGTTTTCATCTTAAAAGCTTTATTTATTAGTGAGAGAGAAGGAGAGGGGGAGAGAGGGAGAGAAAGAGAGAGAGAGGAGCTGCATAGCTCTGGCATATGCAGTGCCAGGAATTAAACACAGGAAATTAATTTTAATTATTGTGCTACCTCTGTTACTGTGGTTTGTTCTCTTTCTTTTTTTCTTTTTGAAGTTGGGATTATTCATGCTTGCCCTTTTTAAAAAAATTATTGGGGGGTTAATATTTTACATTTGATGGTAAATACAATAGTTTGTACATGCATAACATTTCTCAGGTTTCCACATAACAGTACAACCCCACGAGGTCCTCTGACATCCTTTTTGGACCTGTATTCTCTCCCCCACCCACCCCAGAGTCTTTTACTTTGGTGCAATACACCAACTCCAGTTCAGGTTCTACTTGTGTTTTCTCTTCTGATCTTGTTTTTCAACGCTACCTGAGAGTGAAATCATCCCATATTCATCCTTCTGTTTTCTGACTCATTTCACTTAACACCTATTTCTTCAAGCTCCACCCAATATCGGCTGAAAATGGTGAAGTCATCATTTTTTAAATTTTAATTTCTTTATTGGGGAATTAATGTTTTACATTCAACAGTAAATACAAAAGTTTGTACATGAATACCATTTCTAAGTTTTCCATTAAAACAATACAACCCCCACTAGGTCCTCTGTCATCCTTCTTGGACCTGTATTCTTCCTCCCACCCACCCCAGAGTCTTTTTACTTTGGGGCAATATGCCAATTCCAGTTGAGGTTTTACTTGTGTTTTCTCTTCTGATCTTGTTTTTCAACTTCAGCCTGAGAGTGATATCATCCAATTTTCTCTATCTTTCTTTTATGATACAGCCCTGCTATTTCCAGTGATTTTTTCCCCCTCTTTCTACCATTGCTTCTTTCTTTGACTTACAAATGGCTACTTGGTTGTATCCTAGGTGGTCTCTCCTCTGTCTTCTGCATCTCCTCTGTCTTTTCTTCTTAGTAGGAGAACAGTCAGATTGTATTGGGTTGGCCCAGAATGTGACTTCATTTTAACTTAATTACTTTTCAAAAACTCTGGCTCCAGAATCATTCCTTTTCTTTCAAAGTACTGGCTTTAGGACCTCAACGAATGAATTTTGGAATGCAATTTGGTCTGTTAACAGCGACATGGTATGAAATTAGTGATTCTACACTTGTTTTATTTTAAGTAAGGGAGGAATTCTGCTGAAGATAGGACAGAATGAAGTTAGCAAAGAAGAAATTCAAAATTGGAGATCACTGTGGGAACTGGGGGTGCTGGGTGAGAGGGAGAGGAGAGCACCAGAAATAGGAGTTACCCTTGAGAAGTTAGAAGTTCCTCTGAAGCAAAGTTTTGCTTCTTTCTTATATTCTCTATTGTCTGTTATTTGTCAGAAGAAACTGAAGTAAAGAATATGGTGGTTGTAACAATGCACAAGGACCTGGGTTCGAGTCCCTAGGCACCACCTGCAGGGGGAAAGCTTTGTGAGTGGTGAAACAGGACTGCAGGTATCTCTCTGTCTCCCTCTCTATTACCACCTTCCCCCTAGATTTCTGACTGTCTCTATCAAGTAAATAAAGATAATAATAATGAAAGAGCCAATAATGACTTCGAACAAGTTGATTCCCAGGGTGCGTAGAACCAGGCGAGAACTTATTACTGCCATGGGTCATCAAACTGCAGCTATTTCAGTGCGAAAATCACAAAGGTGTTTGAAGCCCTTTCATTAACCTAGTCAGGTCATCCCTCAGACTTAAAAGGTCACTGGTTCTAAATCTCCAAAAGTTCTAAACTTCTCTGTGCTTCCTTAGGCTAAAAGGGTTGTGAAATATGTTGTACAGGAAGATGGAATTAACTTTACCTGATTGAAGTCATTATATTCTATAAAGTAATGAAATTAGTTCTGACCTTTGAGAAGTAAATCACTATAATTCTCTGTTGAAGCTGAGAAAATGCAAATAGTGAATTTAATAAGCATGAATGAGTTATATAACTAAAATTTTTAGAAGGACCTTATGATGTAGTTTTCTCTAAAAACTAATTTGGCAAAAAAATGAAATCCAGGTTTTTATATTCCCCTCTTCTGTTGAAAACCAGTGCTTGGTGTGTGTGAGACATGCCACAGTGCATGTTTGTTTTCTACACACATATACACCAAGGTGTGTGTGTGTGTGTGTGTATTTCATATATATTATATAATATATTTAAATAATAGTTAACTTTCTCAAGTAGTCAGAAGTCGTGTATCTTGTCACTTGAGTTGCCTGCACAGTAAAACTTGGGAATAAAAAATAGATGCTGAGTTCTGCTTGAGAACTGAAAGTATTCGATTTTAACTCATCTTAACTCACCCTCTTCCTTCTCACTCATTGCCAACAGACTTAATTCCAACAAGCTTAGTAAGACTTGACTTGGAACATCTGAATTAGAAAAAAAAAAGCTTGACCAAAACAGGTACAAAGAAAGTAGTCGGGAAAAATAGAACAAAATAATAAGTGCAGGCACCAAGTAGACTGCAGGCAAAGCCAGTTGGATAAACTTGGATAAGCCTAGCACACAGAACTATGCAGGGACTGGGCCTATATCAAAGTCCCACAGTCACGAGAAAGATTTAAATGGCCACTCAATCTAGCAGGACGGTCTGTTTCACTTACTACACCGGTGAAACTGTTGCTTTCATCTAAATGCATCCTCACAGGATACATCCAGGATAACACATGACCAAACATTTGGGCAACTCCTGGTCCAGTAAATAAAGATTAGCCATCACAACCGTACTGCACTTAGAAGGCTTAGTTTTCACCACAAAATTAGAACATGTCGTTAAAGGATTTTTGAGAGCTGAAGAAAAAAAGACCATTGTCTACCTGTCATTATATTTAGCATTTGGGAAATGGCTCAAAAGTATATGCTCCCCACACCTATGGATATTCAATATTTGACAATGGTGCCCATACTATTAAGTGGTGAAAGCAGAGTCTCTTCAACAAATGGTGTTGGAAACAATGAGTTGAAACCTGCAGAAGAATGAAAGTGAACCACTATATTTCACCAAATACAAAAGTAAATTCCAAGTGGATCAAGGACTTGGATGTTAGACCAGAAACTATCAGATACTTAGAGGAAAATATTGGCAGAACTCTTTTCCACATAAATTTTAAAGACATCTTCAGTGAAACGAATCCAATTACAAAGACTAAGGCAAGCATAAGCCTATGGGACTACATCAAATTAAAAAGCTTCTGCACAGCAAAAGAAAAACCACTACCCAAACCAAGAGACCCCTCACAGAATAGGAGAAGATCTTTACATGCCATACATCAGATAAGAGGCTAATAACCAGAATATATAAAGAGCTTGCCAAACTCAACAACAAGAAAACAAATGACCCCATCCAAAAATGGGGAGAGGACATGGACAGAATATTCACCACAAAAGAGATCCAAAAGGCCGAGAAATACATGAAAAAATGCTCCGAGTCTCTGACAGAGAAATGCAAATCAAGACAACAATGAGATACCACTTCACTCCTGTGAGAATGTTGCACATCAGAAAAGGTAACAGCAGCAAATGCTGGAGAGGGTGTGGGGTCAAAGGAACCCTCCTGCACTGCTGGTGGGAATGTCAGTTGGTCCAAGCTCTGTGGAGAGCAGTCTGGAGAACTCTCGGAAGGCTAGAAATGGACCTGCACTATGATCCTGCAATTCCTCTCCTGGGGATGTATCCTAAGGAACCCAACACACCCATCCAAAAAGATCTGTGTCCACATATGTTCTTGGCAGCACAATTTGTAATAGCCAAAACCTGGAAGCCACCCAGGTGTCCAACAACAGATGAGTGGCTGAGCAAGTTGTGGTGTATATATACACAATGGAATACTACTTAGCTATAAAAGATGGTGACTTCACCATTTTTAGCCAGTCTTGGATGGACCTTGAAAAATTTATGTTAAGTGAAATAAGTCAGAAACAAAAGGATGAATATGGGATGATCTCACTCTCAGGCAGAAATTGAAAATCAAGATCAGAAGAAAAACACAAGTAGAACCTGAACTGGAATTGGCGTATTGCACCAAAGTAAAAGACTCTGGGGTGTGTGTGTGTGGGGGGGGGGGGGGGAGAATACAGGTCCAAGAAGGATGACAGAGGACCTAGTAGGGGTTGTATTGTTATATGGAAACCTGGGAAATGTTATGCATGTACAAACTATTGTATTTATTGTCGAATGTAAAACATTAATTCCCCAATAAAGAAATTTAAAAAAAAGTATATGCTCCGTGAATGAATGGCTTCATGAACCAACCCTGGAGAAATAAATATCTCTGTGGATATCTTAGTACTAGGGCTTTTTTTCCCCATTCCTCCAGGGTTATCACCGTGGCTCAGTGATAGCGTTATGAATCTTTTTACCCTTTTATTAGATAGGACAGAGAGGAATTGAGAGAGGAGGGGAAGATAGAGGAGAGAGATATAAAGACACTGAAAGACCTGCTCTGCCACTTGTGAAGCTTCCCTCCCCCCCAACAAGTGGGGAGCTGGGGAATCAAAGCCCTGGGTCCTTGCACTTAGTACCATGTGCACTTTGCCCTGTGTATTATTGCTGGCCGGCCGGCCCAGGCATTAGGGCTTTTTACTCTTTTTATTATGTGCCTGTCTTTTGCCCTGCAGAGCTTGGCTACTATTCTGTGTACTTTAAAATCATGTTTCAGTTGCACTCGTTGGGTCACTTTTTCTGCTAAAGAAACTTGAATATCTGTATCTGAAGTATTCTCTTGTTCTAGGTACCATGATGTGAAGACAAAACCTGTGGCATAGCATGCCATCTGGCACCAAAGCCTCCTTAACGATTAAGTACCATGAGCCTATGTACCTTTTTGTGTAAAAAAAAAAAAAATAGCTGAGGCACGTATTCTAACATTCATTTTTTTTTAATTCCTATAGTTACTGGGAAAACTTGGGAATTATGTGTATGACTGACCAAAAATGGCTTAAATAAGAAGAATCAATGAAAAAATGACAGACCTGAATGCAAAGCCTCAGTCTTTTGTTGGACAGGGGCCCAAAACCAAAAACTCTGTCTAGCAGTACAGCAGCTTATTAACTCCCAGTGGAAGAAAAAGTTAACAGTGTTGTTGTTTGACAGTATGTAGAGAGTTTGGCCATTGGAGCATAGAATTAAAAAAAGTTTATTAATATGTTATTATTATTATTTTTTCCAGAACACTGATCAGCTCTGATTTATGGTGGTACTGGGGATTGAACTTGGGACTTTAGAGCTTCAGGCATGAGAGTCTCTGCATAATGATTATGCTGTCTATCCACAAGTACATTATTATTATTATTATTATTGCCAATACATTGGGTTAATAAGATATCACCTTTACTAAACTTGGTCTCCATACTGGAAATCAAAGAAAACATTTATGGGGTTTAATTATGGCAGCTGGAATCATAGTTTTATGACATAAAACTATGTCATATGATGAAGGAAATCAATTCACTTGAACTCTGCATTGAAGGGCTATGATATCCATGGTACCTACCATGTTGGTTGTTAGGGAATGTAAACAGCTGTAGCCCCACCTTCTGCGCTCCATAGAGATCTTTGGTCCATATGCCCAGAGGGATAAAGAATAGGGAAGCTGTCAGTGAAGGGGATGGGATATGGCATGCTGGTGGTGGGAATTATATGGAATTGTACCCCTCTTATTCCACAATCTTGTCAATCATTATTACATCATTAATAATAATAAAAAAGAAGTCAAAAAATAAGAATACACTAAGCAGAACTTGGACTGGAGTTGGTGTATTGCACCAAAGCAAAAGACTTGGGGGTTGAGGAGAGGGCTCAGGTCCTGGAACATGATGGCAGAGGAGGACCTAGAGGGGGTTGAATTGTGATGTGGAAACTGGGAAATGTTACGCATGTACTAACTACTGTATTTTACTGATGACTACAAGTCATTAATCCCCCAATAAAAAAAAATAAAAAGCTATAACCCTCCCATCTCACCACCTGCCGGGGAGTTACTTCAAAGGCTGTGAAGCGGATCTGCAGGTGTCTGTCTTTCCCCCTCTCTGTCTTCCCCTCCTCTCTCCATTTCTCTCTGTCCTATCCAACAACGACGACATCAGTAACAACAACAATAAAAAGCAACAAGGGCAACAAAAGATAAAATAAACATTAAAATAAAATTTCAAAACAACAATGGGGTGGGGCAGTAGCGCAGCGGGTTAAGCGCATATGGCGCAAAGCGCAAGGACCTGCGTAAGGATCCCGGTTCGAGCTCCCGGTTCCCCACCTGCAGAGGAGTCACTTCACAAGTGGCGAAGTAGGTCTTCTCCTCTTTGTCTTCCCTTCCTCTCTCCATTTCTCTCTCTCCTATCCAACAACGACGGCATCAATAACTACAACAACAATAAAAAAAAAAAACAAGGGCAACAAAAGGCAAAGATAAATAAATAATAAAAGAATAAGCTACAACCCTCCTGCTATTTATCATCCGGATGTTTTGCTTTCCTTCAGTTCATACATTGACACCCTAATCCCAAGGTGATGCCATTTGGAGGTGCGACTTTTGAGAGGTGTCTAGTTCTTGAATCCAGAGCTTTCATGAGTTAAAAGAGACCACCAGGCGATCCCTTGTCCTTTTGCTCCTTTTGATGACACAGTGAGAATTTTATGATGCACAGTCTACAAGAGATGTGCCCATGTTGTTACCCGGATCTTCAACATCCGGCCTCCAGGATGTGGGAATCAGCCTCTATTGCTGATAAACCATCTAAGTCTGGTCGCTGGACTGTAGGAACCCTCATAGCTCTGTGGTCTCTCAAGCAGGGCTCTGCACACAGCATAAGCTTAATCAGTGTTACCGGAGGGGCCATACATCTCTTTGGGGAAAATAAGAGGCATCTACAAATGCAACAGTAACATGGCAGCCTGTAGGCTATGGGCTGTCTTGCATGAGCATCAAGCAAGTGGTCTCGGCAGAGGGAACCTGTGGGCAAATGCAGCCAAGGAAGTTCTGTGGGTCTAACAGGGAACCAAGACACAGCGAGGTAGAAACTGGGCTGGGGGTATGACTCAGGGATGGTGATTTTGCAGGCCTGAGGACTTGGGTTGGATCTCTAACATCACTTAAGAACAAGAAAGACAAAAAAAAAAGTCATAAATGGTGGAGGATCACTTTGGCCTCTCTTGAATTAAAACAACAGTCAGGACAGGAAGGTAGGTGCGACCTCAGTCTGGCTTACTAACAGGACTTAGAAATTCATCCTGTAAGCAGTGGCTGCCTTTGCCTTTGAGCGGAGGACCAATCAGATTCCAGCAGCATTTTAAGGATCACCTACCAGCTGTCGGTAAAAGGGATGGATTGGAGAGGACTCCTAAGGGAATGGAGCTAGTCAGAGGTTTTTAGCAGAATATAGGTACAACATGATGAGGGCATGGACTTGGGAAATGGGGAGAGAGAGAAAAAGGGAGAGGGGACAGATGGCTTAAAGGCTCATCAGTGAAAGCACTAATAAAAGCTTTCTTTAACTGTAGACAGTCAAGTGAAAGAGTGAAAGATAAGAACCTTTGAGATGCCAGTGACTGGAGAGGTTAAATCAACTTTGGACAGAAATGAAATAGATGAAGAAAGATAGGGAACTCAGAGGAAGGGAGAAATAACTTCTTCCAAATTTATGGGAATATGTTTTTTGAAAGTTTCCTATTAGTGATTTAATAATGACTAACAAGACTGTAAGATAATGGGTATACTTGCCTACACTTCCCACCACCAGAGTTCCATGTCCCATCCCCTCCATTGGAAGCTTCCCTATTATTTACTCCTCTGGGAGTATGGGCCAGAATTCCTTATGGGGTGCAGAATGTGGGAGGTATGGCTTCTATAATTGCTTCTCTGTTAGACCTGGGCGTTGGCAGGTGGATCCATACCCCCAGTCTGTTTCTATCTTTCCCTTGTGGGGCAGGGCTTTGGAGAGGTGGGGTTCCAGGACCCATTGGTGAGGTCATCTGCCCAGGGAAGTCAGGATGTCGTCATGGTAGCATCTGCAACCTTGGTGGCTGAATGTTGGTAATATATAAAGCAGAACAAATTGTTCAATAGACAGGAACCCAAAGGTAGGAATAGAGTAGATCAAAGTATAGGAGTCTTCAAGTGGGAAGAAGCTAGGAAGTCTATGTTAGATATGTTCCAAGGGGCACATGACTTGAGCAATTTTTTTTTTCCTGAACCTGGAAGGTAACGTGCAGGTGGACTCAAAGTGCTGTCTGGGAAGATGGTGTTAGAGTTTAGAAAAGGCCTAGAAAGCTGGATTAGGGCAGAGAGTAGCTCTGAAATATGAAGAAAGTATATACATACCATTAATTGTTAATCCCATCAGTCTGATCTAGCGCTCACATCTTTTCATATTTAGCACAGGAACCTGTGTGACCTCTGTATCCCTGCCAGTCTGAGCTCGTGGCCCAAGGTCACAGCTAGAAATATGTTTGTAATTTTACTCGGCATTCTTCTAGTACTTTATAGTTTACCGGGCACGGTTCCAAGCAGTGTATGTTGTTTGTGGTGAAGTTAGAACCACTCAGTCCACAAATGGTTAGAAAAAAAGTTCGAGTGAGGGGGAGGCTGTGGAAATGGCTTAGAAAGAGCTTCATGTGGAAGTGTCTGGAGCAAAGGCACTGAAAGACTCATTATCATCTCCTGTTAACTTTTCATTTGTGTTACTTCTTTTGAAGAGGTAGATCTGTGTCTGAATGATGACATCTTTAGTGTTTACTTCTTTTCCATAATAGCTAGAGAGCTATATTTCAACCCAACCATCACCAGCCAGAGTTATGAAATAATTCTTCCAATAGCTTGTGTTCCATATAATAATACCTTCCCTTAAAAAAAGTATATATAATTTTCACTGGAACAAAACCAAGCAGGATCTGCTGTTGAATGTTTTTATCAGCTAGTGCTGGGGAAAAATGATTGACAAACTGAATTGCAATGGTATTATTAAAATTCATGAACCGGAGAATTACCAATGTGTAATATTCAGAAACGCAGTGGGTGCTAAGTATTTTTGACACATTCCCTAAAGTTTTCACCATCTTAGGAAGAAAAACATTCAAAGTCTGCCAGGAACATATTGGATTTCCCTACAGCATATGGTGATGAAAGAGAATATCGTTTTCTGAGAAAATATTGTCCTACTGACTTCCCGGCCCAACATGTCACAGCCATTTTGTATTTCTATTTGGTAGTTATCTTTCTTTCACACCCTTTCTTTCTAGGATGAATTTCATCCCTGGTCTTCGAGGAATGTCATTATTTCAGTTCCTCTTCCTTTCTTCTGGTCATTCCTTTTGTTTTTATTCTGCCTCCCAGAGTCTTTTGTTCTTTACCCTGTGTTTCAAGACTGGCCGGGCTGTCCTTTGATCCCATTTATGTTTTGACTACAGTAAGAGAGTTTTATCTTCCAGCCTTTCCTCTCATAATGGCTGCTGTTTTATCTTCCTTCTGAAGTAGCATCCTTTCATCCCAGACCTGGCTGGGTTGCAAGAATGGACGTGGTTATTTTCTCTAGTTTGCACTTGAAGAGAAATTCACTTTTGTTTTAGAGGGAATGACCACCGGGTACTTTCATCTTATTTCTCAGCTCCCCTTGGGATCTTTTTCTAAGCACCCGGAGGAGTTGGTCTAAGCCACGTCACCCAGTTGCTTGCAGACACTGCTGTGGGTCGGCAATCGAGCCAACAGGTCAGAAAGCACAATCTCCAAATTCTCGGAGTCCTCCTATTCATCTGTCTTCAAAGGCAGCCCAGGAGCCATACAGTCCTCCCAAGGGCTTTTGCTGTCACGGAGCTCTAGAGGGCAAATGGGCACTTCCAGGTGGCTGACAGGTCAAATCCTCTGCTTGTTCACGTGAGTCAGCTGTGATGCAAGCCATCAGTGAGTTCATCTACGCCGATGACATCTGCTGTGCAACTCAGGCATCCAAGTTCGACATCCTCGAGGAAACACTCACGAAAGACATGTCTCTGATATCTGATGACTGTAAAAAATGGCGACTAATCCCTAGCACTGCAAAAACGGTATCATCTGTTTTCCATCTACACCATGCCTCGGCCTCGCGCGAGCCTAATGTGCAGCTTGGCGATACAAGAATCCGGCATGAAGCCCAGCTAGTCTAACTTGGAGTTACTCTCGATCGCACTCTGTCATTTCATGAACATCTCATAAAAACTGCAGCAAAGGTGGGCGCGAGGAATCACATCATTGCAAGACTGGCCAGCTCCTCATGGGGTGCGAGCGCTTCCACACTACGATCATCCTCTCTGGCATTATGCTATTCCACTGCAGAATACTGTGCCCCAGTATGGTTCTGTAGCCCCCATGTCCACTTGGTCGATTCCAAATTATATTCCTCTATGAGGATCATTTCTGGAACCATCCGTTCCACCCCGGTTCCATGGCTGCCAGTTCTTAGCCACATTGCCCCGCCAGATATTCGTCGGGATGCGGCATCATCTAAGTTCATTTCCCACGTCTACGCTCGACCGGACCTGCCAATATACACGGATATCTTCGCCCACCCTGTCCAACGCTTGACGTCTCGTCACCCAATCTGGTCCCCTACGCCTACACTGAACTTCTCTGTTCCAGTCTCTTGGAAACAGAGTTGGCAGTCAGCTGAGGTAAAGAACAGACACCTCATCACAGACCCCTGCAAGCGTCAACCCGGCTTTGACCTAGCACGTTATGATTGGGCCCTCTTCAATCGCTATCGAACAGGCCGCTGGGGAGCCAGAGACAACCCGAACTGCCCCTGTGGCTCCAGACAGACTATGACCCACATAGTCAACGACTGCCACCTCTCCAGATTCAAAGGAGGTCTCGAAACTTTACATCAGGCTCAACCTGACGCTGTTGACTGGCTATGGAAGAAGGGAAAACGCTAGAAGAAGTGAGGACCATAGAGTTCTCCTCTTCCTAAGGCATTTGGGGACACAACAAGGTTTTTTTGTTTTGTTTTGATTTTGTTTTTTGCCTCCAGGTTTATCAATGGGGCTCCATGCCTGCACTATGAATCCACTGCTCCTGGAGGCCATTTTTCCCATTTTGTTGCCATTGTTGTAGTTGTTAGATAGGACAGAGAGATATCATGAGAGAAGGGGAAGACAGAGAGGAGAGAAAGACGGACACCTGCTGACCCGCGTCACCACTTGTGAAATGACCCCCCCACTGCAGGTGGGGAACCAGAGGCTCGAACCGGGATCCTTACACTGGGCCTTGCGTTTTACGCTGTATGCGCTTAACCCACTGCACTACCTCCCAGCCCCCAGGACGCAACAAGTTTTACTTTTCAAAGTAAATGGACAGGTGGTCCAGGAGGTGGCACAGTGGATAAAGCATTGGACTCTCAAGCATGAGATCCTGAGTTCAAATCCCAGCAACACATGTACCAGAGTGATGCTCTCTTTCTCCTCTTAGTTCTCTCATTAATAAATAAGTAAACAAACAAATATATTTAAACTGCAAACAAACAAAGGAGATGGAGAGGCCAGGAAGGGTGCATGCTTTGGCATGTGGGTGACCCACGTTCAAGTCTGGCTCCAGGGCACTGACACTATGGGGCCAGTGGGGCACCTGGTTAAGCGCACACATTACAGGGCTCAAGGACCCAGGTTCAAGTCCCCGGTCCCCAGCTGCAGGGGGAAAGCTTCACGAGTGGTGAAGCAGGGCTGCAGGTGTCTCTCCGTTTCTCTTTGTCTCACCTTTTTTTTTCAGTTTCTCTGTCTCTGTCCAGTAATAAATGAAATATTTAAAAAAATCTGTCTGGAGTGGGGCAACACTGAGGAAGACTCTCCCTCCCCCCAAAAGAAAACGAATACAAATGAAACGGGCAGGGAGTGCTGACTAGAGACTGGAGCACATCCAAGGTCAGGCACTCTGCTGCCCGACACCCCTCCAGGGACACTGGCAGAGATCAGGGAAACCCAGGGGGCAGCCAGCAAGCCAGGGGTGTGCCGGGAAATGTGCAGGGGAAGAAGGTGGCTGCGTTAGGGGGACCAGACGGGCGTCCTGGGTGAAGTGCTGCTACCAGAGCTTGTGCCTCCCCCCTCTGACCTACGAGCCTGGGTGGCTGGGGCTTTGTCTAGTACACTGAGTCTCAGCGCCTAAGTGTTTCCCCTTTAATTAAGAATTTTGTATTATCTTTATTTATTTATTGAATAGAGACAGCCTATCAAGAGGAATCAAGAGGGAAGGGGGTGATAGAGAGGGAGAGAGACAGAGAGACACCTGCAGCCCTGCTTCACCATTTGCAAAGCTTCCCCCCTGCAGGTGAGAACTGGGGGGTTCGAACCTGGGTCCTAGCACATTGTGACGTGCACTCAACCAGGTGTGCCATCACCCGGCCCCTCCCCTTTAATTTGATGCCTCAATTTTATGTGCCCTTTAATATCGGATACTATTTTGGTACGAATGTTAGCAGGAGGGTGGGGTGGTGGCTTACCTGGTTGAGTGCACACATTACTATAGGAAAGGACCTGGGTTCAAGGCCCCTCACCACCTACGCCTTCAGCAGGGTAGATTCCGGAGAGGTGAGGCCGTGGAAGCAGTGCTGTATGTGTCTCTCTCCCTCTTTTCCTCTCAATTCCTCTCTGTCCTATCAAAAGAAAGGGAAAAAAGGGAACAAGTGGCCACCAGGAGTGGTGGATTTATCATGCAGCCACCAAGACCCAGTGAGAATGGGTAAAAAATAAATAAATAAATAAATAAAAAACCAAGGGGCCACTGGCAGGAACCTGCAGGTGACACAGCAGCCAAAGCACTGACTTTGTAATCCTGAAGTCCCGAGTTCACTCCCTGCTATTGTGATATGTCAGAGCGGTGCTCTTGTTCTCTCTCTCTCTCTTTAAAAATATTTATTTATTTTCCTCTAAGTATCTGATAGTTTCTGGTCTAACATCCAAGTCCTTGATCCACTTGGAATTTACTTTTGTATTTGGTGAAATACAGTGATTCAGTTTCATTCTTCTGCATGTTTCAACCCATTGTTTCCAACACCATTTGTTGAAGAGACTCTGCTTCCCCCATATAATAGTCTGGGCCCCTTTGTCAAAGATTAGATGTCCATACTTGTGGGGCCTCATTTCTGGGCTCTCAATTCTATTCCACTGGTCAGTGTGTCTGTTCATGTTCCAGTACCAAGCAGTTTTGATGACAATGGCCCTATTATACAGTTTGAGATCTGGCAGTGTGATGCCTCCGGTTCTGTTCTTTTTTCTCAAGATTGTTTTGGCAATTCTAGGTCTTTTCTGGTTCCAGATAAACATTTGTAGCATTTTTTCTATTCTCCTAAAAAATGTGCTTGGGATCTTGATGGGGATAGCATTAAATTTGTAGATGGCTCTGGGTAATATATTCATTTTGATGATGTTAATTCTTCCAACCCATGAACATGGAATATCTTTCCACTTCTTTGTGTCTTTTTCAATTTCTTTGAGTAGTGACTCATAATTTTCAGTATACAAGTCTTTCACTTCTTTGGTTAGGTTTACTCCTAGACATTTTATTGTTTTTGTTGCTATAGAAAAAGGAACTGATTTCTGGATTTCAATTTCTTCTAACTTAGTGTTTGCATAGAGGAATGCCACTGACTTTTGAATGTTAATTTTATAGCCTGACACATTACTGCATTGCCTGATGATTTCCAAAAGCTTCTTGCTGGAGTCCTTAGGTTTTTCCATGTATACTATCATGTCATCTGCAAATAAGGAGAGTTTGACTTCTTCTCTTCCAATCTGTATGCCTTTAATTCCTTGCTCCTGCCTGATGGCTATGGCAAGAACTTCCAACACTATGTTGAATAGTAATGGTGATAGTGGGCAGCCCTGTCTAGTACCTGATCTGAGGGGAAATGCTTCCAGTTTTTCACCATTGAGTATGATGTTGGCTGTAGGTTTGCTATATATAGACTCCACTATCTTCAGGAACTTTCCATCTATTCCTATTTTTTGTAGTGTTTTGATCATAAAGGGATGTTGTATTTTGTCAAAGGCTTTCTCTGCATCTATTGATATGACCATGTGGTTTTTGGTCTTGCTTTTGTTGATGTGGTGGATTACATTGATTGACTTACGTATATTAAACCAACCTTGCATGCCTGGGATAAACCCCACTTGGTCATGATGAACAATTTTTTTGATATACTGCTGTATCCGGTTGGCTAGAATTTTGTTCAATATTTTCGCATCTATGTTCATCAGAGATATTGGTCTGTAGTTTTCTTTTTTGGTTGTGTCCCTGTCTGCTTTTGGTATCAGGGTGATGTTGGCTTCATAGAAGCTGGCAGGGAGTATTCCAGTGTCTTCAATCTTCTGGAAGACTTTTAAAAGTAGAGGTATTAGTTCTTCTTTGAAAGTTTTGTAGAATTCATTTGTAAAACCACCTGGTCTAGGACTTTTATTTTTGGGAAGATTTTTGATAACTGTTTCAATTTCATTAGCTGTGATGGGCCTGTTCATGTTATCCACTTCCTCTTTACTTAGTTTTGGAAGTTGATAGGTATCTAGGAAATCATTCATTTCTTCCAGGTTCTCTAGCTTGGTGGCATATAGTTGTTCATAGAAGCCTCGCATGATATGTTGAATTTCTGCAGTGTCTGTTGTGATTTCTCCTCTTTCATTTACTATCCGATTTATCTGGGTCTTCTCCCTTTTTTGTTTTGTGAGTCTGGCTAAAGGTTTGTCGATTTTGTTTACTCTTTCGAAGAACCAACATTTACTTTCATTGATCTTTTGTATGGTTTTCCTATTCTCAATGTTATGTATTTCTGCCCTAACTTTAGTAATTTCTGTCCTTCTGGTTGCTTTAGGATTCCTTTGTTGTTCTTCTTCTAGGTCTTTAAGATGTGCAATCAGGCTGTTTATTTGTGCCTTTTCTTGTTTCCTAATGTGTGCTTGTATAGCTATGAACTTCCCTCTTAGGACTGCTTTAGCTGTGTCCCAACTATTTTGATAGCTTGTGTCTTCATTTTCATTGAACTCTCGAAACATTTTGATTTCTTCCTTGATTTCCTCTTTGACCCAGAAGTTGTTAAGAAGTGTACTGTTGAGCTTCCACATTTTGGCACTGTTACTAACCTTTTGTTGATTGTTAAGTGTTAGTTTAATTCCACTGTGGTCTGAGAAGATGCTTGGGATGATTTCAATGCTCTTGAATTGGCTGATGCTGTCTTTGTGGCCTAACATATGGTCTATCCTTGAGAATGACCATAATCAGTATCTTAGAGGAAAATATTGGAAGAACTTTTTTCCGCATAAATTTTAAAGACATTTTCAATGAAATGAATCCAATTACAAGGAAGACTAAGGCAAGTATAAACCTATGGGACTACATCAAATTAAAAAGCTTCTTCACAGCAAAAGAAACCACTACCCAAATCAAGAGACCCCTCACAGAATGGGAGAAGATCTTTACATGCCATACATCAGAGAGTTTAATAACCAACATATATAAAGAGCTTGCCAGACTCAACAACAAGACAACAAATAACCCCATCCAAAAATGGAGGGAGGACTTGGACAGAATATTCACCACAGAAGAGATCCAAAAGGCCGAGAAACACATGAAAAGATGCTCCAAGTCTCTGACTGTCAGAGAAATGCAAATAAAGACAACAATGAGATATCACTTCACTCCTGTGAGAATGTCACACATCAGAAAAGGTAACAGCAGCAAATGCTGGAGAGGGTGTGAGGTCAAAGGAACCCTCCTGCACTGCTGGTGGGAATGTCAATTGGTCCAACCTCTGTGGAGAACAGTCTGGAGAACTCTCAGAAGGCTAGAAATGGACCTACCCTATGACCCTGCAATTCCCCTCCTGGGGATATATCCTAAGGAACCCAACACATCCATCCAAAAAGATCTGTGTACACATATGTTCTTGGCAGCACAATTTGTAATAGCCAAAACCTGGAAGCAACCCAGGTGTCCAACAACAGATGAGTGGCTGAGCAAGTTGTGGTATATATACACAATGTAATACTACTCAGCTGTAAAAAATGGTGACTTCACCGTTTTCAGCCGATCTTGGATGGACCTTGAAAAAATCATGTTGAGTGAAATAAGTCAGAAACAGAAGGATGAATACGGGATGATCTCACTCTCAGGCCGAAGTTGAAAAACAAGATTAGAAAAGAAAACACAAGTCGAACCTGAAATGGAATTGGAGTATTACACCAAAGTAAAAGACTCTGGGGTGGGTGGGTGGGTGGGGAGAATACAGGTCCATGAAAAATGATGAATGAAATAGTGGGGGTTGTATTGTTAAATGGGAATCTGGGGAATGTTATGCATGTAAAAAAAAAAAAAAGAAGTAGAAACGCAAAGCAGAAATTGACTGAGTTTGGAGTATGGCACAAAAAAAATAAAAATAAATATTTATTTATTATTGGATAGAGACAGAAATTGAGAGGGAGGAGATAGAAAGGGGGGGGGGGAGACCTACAGCCCTGCTTTACCACTTGTGAAGCTTTTCCCTGCAGGTGGGGGCCAGGGCTTGAACCTGGGTCCTTGTGCACTGTAATGCGTGTGCTTAACCAGGCGTGCCACCACCTGGCTCCTCTTTCTTCTCTTTATGTTTTATTGTATTGGACAGAGAGAAATCAAGAGAGAGGAGGAACGAGAGACACCTGCAGACCTGTTCCCCTCTCAGCTCTCCTTCTTACCAATGGCTAAGCAAATAAATGAATCTGAAAAGGATAAAGACTGACAGCAAGCACAGACCTGTTCTGGATTTTCACTATTATGTCCATACATATCTCGGTGGGTGGGCTAAGAACAACAAAGCGGAGGCGGGGCAAAGGCATGAAAGTCCTAGTGCCTGTGGTGGAGGAGGACCTGGGCTGGCAGTGAGAGTGTTTTGCAGAAAACTGAGAAATTTACACAGGCATCAGCAAGTGTATTTGCTGCAAACCACTAATTGCCCCAATTTAAAAAAAAATTAAATGAGTAGGGACTAATCCAATAATGGAATGATTCTGTGTAATTAATTGGTGAGGAATTTGTAAGACAGTGAAGTATGGGGAGTTGGGCAGAAGCAGTGGGTTAAGCGCATGTGGTGTGAAGCGCAAGGACCAGTGTCAGGATCCCGGTTCGAGCCCTCAGCTCCCCACCTGCAGGGGAGTCACTTCTGCAGGTCTGCAGGTGTCTGTCTTTCTCCCCCCGCCCCCAGTCTTCCCCTCCTCTCTCCATTTCTCTCTGTCCTATCCAACAACAGTGACATCAATAACGACAACAATAACTACAACAAGTATTTAAAAAAACAAGGGCAACAAAAAAAGAAAATAAATATAAGACCATTTTTTAAAAAAGTGAAGTATGCAGATATTGGAAGATTCCCTTATTTTAAAGAACGCTGTGCATACAGGGTATACAACACACGATTCATATTTTAAAGATTTTATTTAGGGACTTCTGGGAGGTGTGGTTGTGGTCTTAATAGTGAACAGCAAAGATACTCTCCCCAAAACAACAAATAGAGCCGACCGTCAAATCCACAAAGGTCACTAAACTGCACCTTGGATGTAGGCAGACACTGTGACCTCCTGTGTGTGTGGACTGGGTGAGAGAGGGCACAGTACTGAAGCCAAGCACGGGAGGTTGGGAGCACTGTCAATAAATGGCACTATTTTGCCTCTGAGCAGTAGCAGTCAAGGCTGCTCAGGGTGCTGACTGTGAGAAGGGTTAACCTCTGAACTTGGCCCATGGCCTTGGGGATGAAAATCTGCTGAACTGGTAGGATTAGCAGGGGATTTGCCAGACCAGTCTGGTCTGCTTCCCAAACTCAGGCAGACATTCAGAAGGTTATTTGCAGATGGCAGTTGGCAGCTAAAAGGTAATAGATGGCAGCTGATGGCCAAATGATAAACTGAGTCCTGCTTCTTCAAACACAGCTGCCACCTAGAATCAAACCCCAGAGGCTTGAACTCAGACTGAAATTCTATAGAGAGGCCATTTATAGATACTACATGGAGTTCAGAACAGCTTAGTGGAATAGCAAGAAACATACTCCCTCCCACATACTTGATATATAAACAAAGTGAAGTCTAGTAATTATAATTATAGCATCACCTGTTGGCTCAGCACAGTGAATAAGCAAACAGAGAAATAGAAAAAACAAATGACAGAATATGACAACTCAAAAAGAAAGAAATGAAACAGAAAGACTCCAGGAAATTTTAGATATAGAGGGACTATTAAAGACTATAGAAAACTCATTATGAAGTCTCTTCAATATATTCTAAGCGCAGTATTAAGAAGCATACTTAAGAGTTAAAAGAATATTTTATTAAGGAGTTAGGAAACACAAAATAACTCCAAACAGTTCTTCAAGACATTAGAAAATGTGAAAGAACTTCCATCAGAATCCACTAAGTAGTTAGGAAGCATGAAAAAAAAAAAAACTTCAAATAGAATTGCAGGGTGGGTGTGAAAGACACTTTGAACACAGTTCAAGCTTTGGAAGTAGACTTATTCAGGCAGAGAAGAGACTTTCCAAACTAGAAGATAACAATTAGCTCACTCTTTTAATTTAAATATAGTGGCAAAGAAAGGTTTAGAGAGAATGAAGCAGTCTAGCAGTCTGCTGTGAGTGGCAGACTTCATCAAAAAGTCATATCCAAGAGTTACAGGATTCCTGAGGAAGAGGACAGGGTGAAGGGAGCAGAGGCTATATTCAGGGAGATTTTAGCTGAGAATTCTCCTCACCTCGGCAATCCTCAGAACACAGACTTTGTGGAAGCAGAGTGTACACCCAGGTACGTAAATACTAAAATGTCGGGCTAGCTTCGTGGGCGGGAGACAGATGACCAGGGTCTCATGGTTGAGCTGTACACAGTATCTCTTTATTCATGTGGAACGCAGCGCACTCTAAGCCATCTAAACTACTTATAATCACAATCCTGTCCTTATGTATATACTTGCCAAGTAGGGTGTAAACAGGATGTGATGAAGAGAGGGTGGAGCGGAAAGAGATTGGTGAAAATCAGGGTGTGACAAGGAGAGGGGACAGAGCAAAAAGACATCATGAACCAGTGGGGATTAAACCAATGCCCTGCAGGCAGGGTGGTGCTTAGTTAACAGTGGTTATGTAAATAGAATACAGTGTTAAGCAGCGGGAATTAAACCAATGAAACAGAAGGGGTTTTAGAAGCAGAATTAGAAGCATACCAACACTAAAAGACCAACACTAAGACATATCATAGTGAAACTATTAAAACTCAAGGACAAGGAAAGAATTTTGCAGGCTGCTAGGGAAAGGAAAGAAGTGACATACAAAGGTAAAGTTATCAGGCTGTTACCATATTTCTCTTCAGGAACCCTAGAGGCAAGGAGAGTGGGATGACATATTTAAAAATACTAAAAGATTAGAATCTCCAGCCACGTACAGTCTCTATTTTTTTAAATATTTTAAAAAATATTTTTTTTATTTGTTCATGAGAATGTAGGAGAGAGAGAAAGAACCAGACATCTCTCTGGTACATGTGCTACTGGGGATTGAACTCAGGACCTCATGCTTGAGAGTCCACTGCTTTATCCACTGCACCACCTCCCAGGCCACACCACATATACTCTCTCCTTCAAAGTTGTCCTTCAAACATGAGGGATAAATAAAGATCTTTTCAAAAATTCAGATGCTAAAGGAATTTGCCATCATTAACCCCACCTTGAAGGAATTGCTGAAAGGGGGTCTCATGAGAAAGGAAAAAACAAAGAATTAACATTTTCTCCATGAGATGAACAGCAGTGGAATAGAACTAAGAGCACAACAGAAATAAGAAGGAACAAAAAATAGGAAAGGGAAGGGAATTAATGGACGTGGCATTACTATCAAATACTAGTTAGTCCAAAGCTTTAAAAAGTCATTTTTGGGAGTCAGGCGGTATCACAGCGGGTTAAGTGCATGTGGCACAAAGCACAAGGACTAGCAAGGATCCTGGTTCGAGCCCCCTCTCCCCACCTACAGGGGAGTCGCTTCACAGGCGGTAAAGCAGGTCTGCAGGTATCTGTCTTTCTCTCCCCTTCTCTGTCTTCCCCTCCTCTCTCCATTTCTCTCTGTCCTATCCAGCAACGATGGCATCAGTAACAATAATAACTGCGACAACAATGAAAAACAACAGGGACAACAAAAGAGAAAATAAAATATTTTTTTAAAAAAATCATTTTTAAGATACAACATGCTAGTCATTACACTTTTGGTAACTGCAATACAAAACAAGGTGAAACACTTCAGGAACTTAACTTTATTAAAGGCATATTTGGAGACTCCACCCCATGGGCAAGGGAAACAAAAGCAAAAATGAACAAATGGAGCTATACCAAATTGAAAAGCTTCTACACATCAAAAGAACATTTTATGGGGGAGTCGGGCTGTAGAGCCGTGGGTTAAGCACAGGTGGCGCAAAGCACAAGGACCGGCATAAGGATCCCGGTTCGAACCCCGGCTCCCCACCTACAGGGGAGTCGCTTCACAGGCGGTGAAGCAGGTCTGCAGGTGTCTATCTTTCTCTCCTCCTCTCTGTCTTCCCCTCCTCTCTCCATTTCTCTCTGTCCTATCCAACAACGACAACAACAATAATAACTACAACAATAAAACAACAAGGGCAAAAAAAGGGAATAAATAAATAAAATAAATATTTAAAAAATAAAAAACAAAAAACAAAACAAACAAACAAAAGAACATTTTATAAGGATAAACAAGAAACCCAGCAAATGGGAAAAGATATTTGCACACTACTGTCCAGGCAAGCAGTTGATATTAAACATCTATAAAGAATTCATACAGCTTAACAAAAAGACAAAGAACAACCCAATAAAAAAGTGGGCAGAAGATAGGAATAGATGGTTCTCTAAAGAAAAGGTACACGGCCCCAGAAATATGCAGAAATGCTGCAGTTCACTCATCACCAGAGAAATGAAAATTAAACTCAATAGATTCCACCTCACACCTGTGAGCATGGGCTCCATCAATAAAACAGAGAAGCTCAGTGTTGGGGAGGATGTGGAGAGAGAGGAATTCCACTGACTGCTGGTGAGAGTGCGAATTGGTGCAGCCGTTGTGGAGAACAGGATGGGGAGTCCTTAACCAAATACAAATGGAAATACCTTATGATCCAGCAATTCCACTACTGGGATTATACCTAAAAGATGTAATATCACTGATTTGAAGGGGTATATGGACACCCCCAGCCCATGTTCATAGTGGCTTTATTTCCGATAGTAGAACCTTGAAAACAACCCAAATGCCCTTCAACAGATGACTGGGTAAAACATTGATGGGACATATACTCAGTGGAATATTACTCAGCAATAAAAAGGAGATACTATATCTTTTGGGATTAAAGTGGATGGAATTGGAGAAGGTGATACTCAGTGAATCAAGTAAGGAGGGGAAGGACAACTACAGAATGGCTTCACTCGCGGAATATAGACAATCGAATATAGAAATGTGAAGAAAAAATGTCAACCTGTTTCTAAGACTGAGAAAACTATAGTGAGTATTTATGGGCAGGGGAGGAGGACACAGACCTTTGGTGATGGGAGTGGTGAGAAAAAAAATGATTATATTGGTCCTTTTTCCAGCCGTGACACATAATCTTGCCAGACAATAACCTGGATCCACCTGCATATCAGATTTCAGGTTCAGCGGGAAAAAAACAAAAAAGGAAAAAAGGAAAACAAAACAAAACTAGTATAGCCACAGGCCCTTTGGAATATAACTAAAATATGCCTGCTAGCTATCTACAAAATGGAGACACCCTCCCCCCCAACTCTTCATCTGCACTATTCCAGCCTTTAAGTTCATGATTAGTCAACAATGTGTTTGGCCTTATATGTTAACTCTCTTTTCAGCCATCAGGTTCCAGATGCCAGCAGGATGCCAACCAGACTTCCCTGGACAGACAACCCACCAATCTGTCCTGGAGCTCTGCTTCTCCAGAGCCCTGCCCCTGTAGGGAAAGAGAGAGGCAGGCTGGGAGTATGGATCAGCCTATCAACGCCCATGTTCATCAGGGAAACAATTTCAGAAGCCAGACCTTCCACCTTCTGCATCCCACAATGACCTTAGGTCCATACTCCCAGAAGGATAAAGAATAGGAAAGCTGTCAGGGGAGGGGATGGGATATGGAGTTCCGGTGGTGGGAATTGTGTGGAGTTGTCCCTCTTACCCTATCGTTTTGTCAGTGTTTCCTTTTTATAAATAAAAAATAAACTAAAAAAATTGTATATCTGTTTATTTTTATTTTACTTTTAAAATATTTTTATTTATTATTGGATCGAGACAGAGAGAAATTGAGAGGGGAGGGGGAGATAGAGAGGGAGAGAGACAGAGAGACACCTGAAGCCCTGTTTCACCACTTCTGAAGCTTTCCCCCTGCAGATGGGGACCAGGGATTTGAACCTGGGTCTTTGTGCACTGTAAGGTGAGTGCTTAACCAGATGTGCCCCCACTCAGCCCCTTGGATATGTTTTTATGCTAACAGAAATTGAGAGAGAAGGTGAAAGTTGAGAGGAAGAGAGACAGAGAGACAGAGAGACACCTGCAGCCTGACCTCACCTCTCGTGAAGCTTCCCCCCCCCTGCAGGTGGGGACTGGGGGTTTGAACCTGCGTCTTTACACGTGGTGACTTGGCCACTCAGCCAGGTGCACCACCGCCCAGCCCCGTTTTCTTGCCTTTGTAGTACACTTTTCAGTACAGAGATTCTTCCGGGAACCGTCTCTGGCCTTGATCTTCACAGCAGCCTTGGGATCTAGTATTTTCTCTCCTTGCCTTCAGGTAAGGCGAGGTAGGCTCTGTGTGGTCGTTGCCTGTGAGCAGGGCAGCATTCCAGCTCCATTCAGAGGGCCTTGGGCTCCAAGTTATTGGCCTTGGGCTCTGAGTTATTGGCCACTAGCTTTATATTGAGCTATTTCAAGAATCTATAGTTTTAAAATGAGAGCCAGATACTGGCCCAGATAGTGTGCTACTGTCCAATTTCAAAACAAGTCAGCACATCCACCATCTACTTCAGTAGTCAATCATCCAGTTGAAGAAGCTACGTTTAGAGGAGTCACCAACCCTGCGTCATGTCTGCTTTCTTCCAACAGCAGCCGCCTCCACTCCCTCCTTCTCTCCCCCCCCTCCACCCTCTCCTCCTCCCCCTCCTCCTTCCTCACCTCCTCCCCCTCCACCTCCACCTCCTTCCCCTGTTCCTGCTCCTCCTCCTGCTCCTCCTTCTCCCCCTGCTCCTCCACCCCATTCTCCTCCTCCTTTTTGATCCTTTTCAGATTTATTTATTTCACTTTATAGCTACAGAGAGCACCTCAAGTGGGGGAGATGAGAGAGTGGGAGCAGCACCTGTAGCACTGCCTCCTGTTTGTGAAGCGTCCTCCTTACAGGTTGGGAGTGGGGGCTTGAACCCAGGTCCTTCCACATGGCAACGGTGCACTCAGATGGGTGTGCCACTGCTTGTTCCCTCATTTTTGCTTTTTATTTATTGTTTAAATTTTTTTATTTATAAAAAGGAAACACTGACTAAACCATAAGATCAGAGGGGTACAAGTCCACACAGTTCCCACCACCCGAACTCCGTATCCCATCCCCTCCCCTGATAGCTTTCCTGTTCTTTAACCCTCTGGGAGTATGGACCCAGGGTCATTGTGGGATGCAGAAGGTGGAAGGTCTGGCTTCTGTAATTGCTTCCCTGCTGAACATGGGTGTTGACAGGTCGATCCATACTCCCAGCCTGCCTCTGTCTTTCGCTAGTAGGGTGGGGCTCTGTGGAAGCGGAGCTTGAGGACACATTGGTGGGGTCGTCTGCCCAGGAAAGTCTGGTTGGCATCCTGCTAGCATCCGGAACCTGGTGGTTGAAAAGAGAGTGAACATACAAAGCCAAACAAATTGTTGACCAATCATGGACCTAAAGGTTGGAATAGTGCAGATGAAGAGTTGGGGAATCCTCTATTTTGTAGATAGCTAGGCCCTTCGGAATATAACTAAAATATGCCTACTATCTTTGCTTTTTTGAATTTAATAAACAGTTTCGGTAGAGGATGGTTGTTTGGGGGCTGGGTGGTGGCACACCTGGTTGAGCGCACGTGTCACAGTGCACAAGGACTTGGGTTCAAGCTTGCAGGTGGAAAGCTTTGCAAGTTGTGAAGCAGGGCTGCAGGTGGCTCTTTGTTTCTCCCTTTTCCTCTTGATTTCTGGCTATCTTTACCCAATAAATAAATAAATAAATAAAGATAATAAAAAAGAGAGAATGCTTGGTTGTTTATAAAACTTAAGAAAATCAGACAGCATTTTTGTATCCTAAAGATGGTAATGTCTTTTTGTTTTTTTCCTACCCATCAATATAATTTTGAATACCTTTAAAGGAGGGAAAGTACCTAAAATAAAGGATGGTGTTTGAGGATATAAAACTGTCCTTTAAATACCTGTGTTGTAAACAAACTGACTATGCTGTTAAACGGACTCAAAACTGTTTTCTTGATTTCTCTGTTTTGTGAACGCTCAGGAGGCATAAGAGACTGAAGGGATTGACCCAGGTGTTATTGAGTCGGCAATAAAATTCTGGACTTAGAGAACCTAGGTTGGGAAAAGTCACACTCCTTTCTGCGAATTCTCTGTGGGCTCATAAATCACTAGCACTGGCTCTAGAAGTGCCTTACGCGTGAAATAGCGTGTTGGTCCCTTGGTTTACACTTTTACTGCTCCTTCTTTTTCTCTTAATCTTTATTTATTCCCTTTTTGTTGCCCTTGTTGTTGTTTTTTAATTGTTGTAGTTATTGTTGTTGTTATTGATGTCGTTGGATAGGACAGAAAGAAATGGAGAGAGGAGGGGAAGACAGAGGGGGAGAGAAAGACAGACACCTGCAGACCTGCTTCACCGCCTGGGAAGTGACTCCCCTGCAGATGGGGAGCTGAGGGCTCAAACTGGGATCCTTATGCCGGTCCTTGTGCTTTGTGCCACGTGCCTTAACCCGCTGCACTACCACCCGATTCTCCGCTCTTGCTGCTTCTTACTCAGAGTCTTTTTCACTTTTACTGTAGGACAGCAAAGAAATGAGGTATTGGGATTGACTACTGAGATAATAAATGAAAACAAAGATTGCAAGTCAAGAATGCTATGGTATACTTTGGTCTGATTATTATAGTAAGGTGTCTTTTCATACAAAAAGCTAACTGACTTGTATTCTAATAACCACCATGTTAAGGATACATACATATGCATATATACAGGCATTATTATCATTATTTGCCTCCAGGGTTATCACTGGGGCTTGGTGCCTGCACTACGAATCCACTGCTCCTGGAAGCCATCTTTTTTTCATTGTTGTTGTTGTTGCGATTGTTGTTCTCATCATTGTTGGACAGGACAGAGACAAATCGAGAGAGGAGGGGAAGATAGAGGAAGAGAAAGATAGACACTTGCAGACCTGCTTTACCTCTTGTGAATCGACCCCCCTGCAGGTGGGGAGCCGGGGACTTGAACTGGGATCCTTGCATGGGTCCTTGTGCTTCTCACCATGTGATCTTAACCTGGTGCACCACCACCCAACCCCTGTGTTATATATAATTGTGTATTTACTTTAACATAAAATATAAGTTTATTTCTAAGCAAAATGGAGATCTAGTTACAGTGAAATTTATCCAAGTGTAGTAGGAAATGGAAGATGTGTGGTTGATAAGAGATAAACTCTAACAAGGAAAATATGCTTAGATTTTGAGGACTAGGCATGTTCTTCCTGAAGGTTACATGGAAAAAGATTAAGGGAAATTCTCAAGTAATGGCACGCGTAAGAGCCAGCAGTTACCCTTGGTTATCAGAAGGTACTGAACTGCTCAAGGACATCATGTCGTGAACCAAAAGGTGCTTAAATGGAATTCAGTCTCCTTACTTTGTATTTATTTTTTATCAGAGCACTTACTCAGTTCTAGCGTATGGTGGTGTGGGGGATTGAACCTGGGACTTTACAGCCTCAGGCATGAAGCATGAGAGTCATTGCATAACTGTTACGCTATTTCCCCCGTTATTAGTGAGGTATTATAGCTTCTGATAACAAATAATACACATTTTTCTAAATTAGGTTAACATTAGGTTTTAGGGAGATAGAATTATAAGCTCTAATTTACACACACACACACACACACACACACACACACACACACACACACACACACACACACACACACACATCTTTAGCTAATCACCCCTCCTCAGGCATGGCATTGATGGTTGACACATCTTGGGTCTTGAGAGCAGTGCAGCAATAAACATAGTGGCCCATACAGCTCTTTGAATTAGCTTTCATGTTTGTTGGAAAACACTGAGAAGTGAGATTATTGGGTTATAAGGAAAATCTATTCTTATTCTCTCAAGGGCCCTCCATACTGTTCTCCAGAGTGACTGTACTAATTGACATTTATACAAATTGGATTCAGAAGTTTATTTTTCCTCTACCTCCTCTCTGACACTTAATGTTTCTGGACTCTTTTTTTATAGTATTCATTGCAACATGTGTGATGTGAAATATGACTGTTTCCTGTTTGCATTCCCCTAGTGGTAACCAGTGTAGAACATCCTTCTTCATGTCTGCTGGCTAGCTGATTACTTTGTGGAAGGTTCATTTTGCTCCTCTGCCAATTTTTAAATTGACCTGGATGGCTTTGTTGTCGTCGTTTAGTTCTATCAATTGGTGACATATGTTGGATATTAATTAACCCCTTGCCTGGCAAATAGCATGCAAATGTCTCCTTTCTTTCTTCCTTTCTTTCTTTCTTTCTTTCTTTCTTTCTTTCTTTCTTTCTTTCTTTCTTTCTTTCTTTCTTTCTTCCTTTTTAAAAAATATTTATTCCCTTTTGTTGCCCTTATTGTTTTATTGTCGTAGTTATTGTTGTTGTTGTTGATGTCGTTCATCATTGTTGGACAGGACAGAGAGAAATGGAGAGAGGAGGGGAAGACAGAGAGGGGGAGAGAAAGACAGACACCTGCAGACCTGCTTCACCGCCTGTGAAGAGACTCCCCTGCAGGTGGGGAGCTGAGGGCTCAAACTGGGATCCTTATGCCGGTCCTTACGCTTTGTGTCACGTGCACTTAACCCGCTGCGCTATCGTCTGACTGACTCCCAGCTCGCCCTTCCTCCCTCCCTTCCTTCCTTCCTTCCTTCCTCCCTTCCTTCCTTCCTTCCTTCCTTCCTTCCTTCCTTCCTTCCTTCCTTCCTCTTTCCTCTCTTCCTCTCTCTCTCCCCCTCTTTCTTTCTTTCTTTCTTTCTTTCTTTCTTTCTTTCTTTCTTTCTTTCTTTCTTTCTTTCTTTCTTTCTTTTTGCCTCCAGGATCGTTGCTGGGGCTCGTTGCTAATACTACAAATCCACTGCTCCTGGAGGCCATTTTTCTTCCTTTTTTTATTGGATCTCACAGGGAGAAATTGAAAAGGGAGGGGAGAAAGACACCTGCAGACCTGCTTCACCACTCCTGAAGTGACCCCCCCACCTGCAGGTGGGGAGCTGGGGGTTTGAACCGGGATCCCTGTGCAGGTCCTTGCAGTTATACTATGTGCGCTGCCACCTGGCCTCCTGCTTTCATTCAGTGGAACGACTTTTGGTTTCAGCAATGGCTTCTTTAACTGTGCAGAAGGTTTTTTGTGTATTCTCATTTGCCTCTGGCTAGTAGAGCTGAGTCCCCAGACCCATCACTAATGCCAAGCTCTATTTAATTGGGTTTCCTGTTAACTTCTGTGCATACTCCTCCAGACCTAATGCGGATTTTTTGTGACCTTGTGAACAGAAGTTCTCCCTACTCCACCCTCGGGGACCCACCCCACCCAAGTCTTAGTTTACTGAGTCTTCATGATGGTGTCCAAGGTAGCAACCTTTACATCCATGCTACAGATGAAGAGTAGGGTATTTGAACGGTTAATTACATTGTGTCAGGACATTGAGGGGAGTGGGGAGTGGGGATTGGGGAGTGGGGACAGCTATGCCTGGTGGCACAGCAAAGCCTATGTTGTGTCCACACTCGGGCTGGTCAGTTTGAGGGAAGAGAATGAGAGAAAGATGTTGGGAGAAAATAATCAAGCTTACAAGCCTAGGAAACTAAGAGATGGATGTTTTATTCTGGATGGTATTGGAAAATTCATCAGTAGTTGTCTTCAGGATCCTGCCCCTGAGATGAAATAGTTCCTTTTAGAAGAAGACGATCTGCTGAGATTCATCCTGGCCAGGAGACGGAAGACATTGGTCTTCATGCTTTATTGATTCATCTGTCTTGAGATGAAAGGGCAAGAAAGAACTTTTTTTTCCTGCTTGCAACAATTGTTTTGCCATTTCTCCCCCTAAAGGAGTAAAAGTAATTATGATTCTACTAAATGAACGCAAGGTGCCTGAGAATGGGCAGAGGGGGAGAGAGGGAAACGTCAGTTGGCTTTTCAGCCCCTTCCAGCAAAAAAGCAAAGATCCCAGTAGAGTCTGTGTCACGGGAGACCTCGTAATGACTTAATGGGACTACCAGGCAGTGCTCGGACAGGGTCTATAGGCAGTATGTGATTCTGCCGAACTTGTGTGGATGGTTAGGGCTTGGAATGTGTCCTCGTTGCTGTCCAGTATGAAGGAAACATAGATGAAAGGAACAATTACTGAGAAAGAAACCAGCCCAAGTAATCCGCCAGGAAATTAAAAACAAAAAAGAAAACATGAAATGAAGAAATTTATGAAATGAAGGCACTGCAAGACAAAGTCTGGTCGTCCCTTAATAAGCAAGCTTTGAAATCTTTTAAATTGCTCTGAGGAGGCAATGTGTCAGGTTTGTGTTCACAAAACACTGGCTTGGAAAGAATGGTCTCAAGCTAACATTTGTATCCTGTTTTAAGAACTAGTGAATACTTCGAGACATTTGACACTTTCTAACAGTTAGAAAGTTAGTTTTAGGAGGTGTTTATTTAGTTAAATATCACTGAAAGCAAAACACAGAAACCATATATGTCAAATATATATATTTAATTTTAATTTTATTTATTTATTTTGGATAGAGACAGTAATTGAGAGGGAAGGAGGTGTAGAGAGGGAGGAAGAAAGCCCTGCTTCACTTCCCATGAAGCTCTCACCAGCAAGTGGGGAGGGACTTGAACTCTTGTACTTGGAACATATGCCCTCTATCAGATAGGCCATTGTCCGGCCTCCAGACAGAACACAGTAATGTGTATTCTGTAACTACACGTGCCCCTTCAATTTAATGGATGTTTCCAACAACGTCCTAGGAGATAGATCATTTGCCGAATCTGTGCGCATCAGCCTAATTGAATCACATAAAGAATCTTACACATATGTTGTCAAAGTCTATGCATAGCCTTCACAAATTGAACTTTTTAAGATTAATAAATGTCTCAGAACAATATACTTAAAGCTCACTTGAAATCACACGGCTGAACGTCCACAATTATCTATTCTGGAAGAGTAAGAAAAACTCGCTCCACCTGAACTCTTCTTCTCTTTGATTGATCAGAGGTTTCCATTCATCTAAGTAAGAAAATTTAAAATTTCTCTTTTTAACATAAGGCATTCTTACATGTGCAGACTAAATTCTCCTTCAGTATGCAATGAAAATCTTTATGATCTGTGATTTGGAACCATTTAACTTATAGAGCTATTTTTTTTTTAAAAAAGAAACTGTTAGCCCTTTATTTTATTATGTGAAAATTAAATATAATTTAAAACATACTGACAAAGATTTTGCCAAGGAGTCTTATCCACAGTTAGCAAGAGCCCTTTCCTTTATGAAGAGAGCTCCACAGGGCTTTGCACTTTTCAGCGGAGACTGTCAGTTGAGAGAAGGACTCAGCCTTTTAGTCTTTTTGCTTATTGGTGGTTTAATAACGATTAACAAGGATAACGATTGTAGGATAACAGGGGTACAATTCTGTGCAGTTCCCACCACCAGTTTTCCATATCCTACCCCTTCCATTGGAAGGTTCCGTAGTCTTTATCCCTCTAGGAGTACGGACCAAAATTCCTTATTCGGTGCAGAAGGTGGGAAGATCTGGCTCTGTAATTGCTTCTCTGCTGAACATGGATATTGGCAGGTCGATCCACATCCCCAGCCTGTTTCTCCTTCACTAGTGAGATAGGGCTCTGGAGAGGTGGGGTTCCAGGACATATTGGTGAGGTTGTCTGCCCAGGGAAGTCAGGATGGTGTCATGGTAGCGTCTGCAACTTGGTGGATAGAAGGTGGTAAGATATAAAGCAAGACAAATTGTTTAAGAAACAGTATCCTACAGGTAAGACTAGAGCAGATGAGGAGGCTGGATGGTGCTATACCAGGTTTAGCGCACATAGTGCAAAGTGCAAGGACTGGAGCAAGGATCCTGGCTCTAATCCCTAGTTCCCCACCTGCAGGAGGGGGGGAGTCACTTCACAAGTGGTGAAGCAGGTCTGCAGGTGTCTGTCTTTTTCTCCCTCTCTTTGTCTTCCCCTCCCCTCTCCTCTCCATTTCCCTCTGTCCTGTCCAACAACAGTAGCAACAATAATAACAGCAACACCACCAACAACAACAATGGACAACAGATGCCTCCAGGAGCAGTGAGTTCGAAGTGTAGGCACAGCTCCAGTGATAACCTTGGAGGCAAAAAAAAAAAAAAAAAAGGAATAAAACAGATGAAACTAATGGTCTTCATATGGGAAGAAGCTTGGAAGTCTTTTAGGTATATTCTAAGGGGCCCATGACTTTAGGAATTTTTGCCTGAGCCCGACAGCTGACATTCAGGCGGGCTAGGAGTGTTGTCTGGGAAGATGGTGTCTGAGTTGGGATAGGATTAGAAAGTGCGAGCAGGGCAGAGAATAGCTTCTAAATATAAAGAAAGTATATGAATACCATTAACTTCCCCTAACGTTTACCCCACTGGGAGTATAGATCAAAATTCTTTATGGGGAGCAGAAAGTGGAAAGTCTGGCTTCTATCACTGCTTCTCCCTTGGACATGGGCATTGGCAGACTGATCCATAGGGCATGTGATTTTTTTTTTTTTTAAGATAAGAGACAGAGAAGGAAAAGACAGACTGAAAAAGGCCATAGTAGTACCAAAGCTTCCATCAGTGCACTGGCTCCCCAACTTGAACCGGTGTTGAGTAGATGACAAAGTAACTCACTACCCAAAGGGAGCTATTTCTTCTGCCCGCTAAGAATGATTTTTAAATTAAATTGTCAGTGAAAGAATACTTTGAAAATCCCCAAGCATAGCGTCTTCCCTTCAGTCAGTTATCTATATTAGAACCTTTCAGTATTTTTTCCCTTCCTAGGTTGTAAAAGATAGTCTGAATTCTGCCCTTGCTAAATATTTCACATCTCCAGTGACTGGGGTGTGAAGTAATGCAATATTAAGCACCGAAAGCTCTTAGCTGTAATACTTCATCACAGATCTTGGGAGTTGATCTCCTTCCCTTAGTGAATGTGCCAGACAAGCCAAAGACAGAAAGGAGGTGCTGGGGGTCAGGCGGTAGCACAGCGGGTTAAGTGCACGTGGCACAAAGTGCAAGAACCAGCATACGGATCCCGGTTTGAGCCCCCGGCTCCTCACTTGCAGGGGAGTCACTTCACAGGCAGTGAAGCAGGTCTGCAGGTGTCTGTCTTTCTCTCGCCCTCTCTGTCTATCCTCCTCTCTCCATTTCTCTCTGTCTTATCCAACAAGGAACAACACCACCAGCAACAATAGTAACCACAATAAGGCTACACAACGAGGGCAACAAAAGGGGGAAAAGGCCTCCAGGAGCAGTGGATTCATGGTGCAGGCACCGAGCCCCCGCAATAACCGTGGAGGTGAAAAAAAAGAAAGAAAGGAAGGCGGTGTTCTGTCCTTTGGGTCTCACTTCAATGAATGTGGAGTCTTATCTTTGTTTCCTTTAACAGGGGTCCTTGATGACTGCTCTGGAATGTCCAAGGGGTGTGTGCACCATGCAGGGCGGAGAGGGGTCTGGCATGCACCTGGAATCTCATCGGCAGAGCCTGCTTGGAATCTGAGTGCTCCTGGCTGTCCCTCCCTAGCAGTCAAAACCAAAAAGTTTGGCCGCTGTGTCACTAAGCCTCTAGCAATCAAAGTGCAGAAACTGCTCTGCTATCAAGATTGACTGAGGAACCCAGGCCAGTCTGGATGAAGGACTAATACCCGTCAGGAGAACCATCTGAAGAGACGTCTGTCTGTGGGGCCCATCAAGAGGGCCTCCCTCCAGACATTTTGTCTAGCATTTGCTTGGGGCGCATCTGTGTGCGTGTGTGTGTGTGTGTGTGTGTGTGTGTGTGTGTGTGTGTGTGTGTGGACCTGTGTTTAATTTGTCTTTTTTTTTTAAATGAACAAGGGCCTTGCTTTTTTACAATTTCACTGCTCCTGGGTTGATTTTTTTTTCTTTCAGATACACAGAGAAAGATAAAGGGAGACAGAACAACAGTACTGCAGTTTTCCCCAGCCACTTGGGTACTCCTGGTCCCATCTTCTCTTCCTTCCTTCCTTCCTTCCTTCCTTTCTTTTCTTTTCTTTTCTTTTCTTTTTTTTTTTTGCCTCCATGGTTATTGCTGGGGCTTAGTGCCTGCACCATGAATCCACTGCTCCTGGAGGCCATTTTTTCCCCTTTTGTTGCCTTGTTGTTGTAGCCTTGTTGTGGTTACTGTTGTTGTTGTTGATGTTGTTCGTTGTTGGATAGGACAGAGAGAAATGGAGAGAGGAGGGGAAGACAGAGAGGGGGAGAGAAAGATAGACACCTGCAGACCTGCTTCACAGCCTGTGAAGCGACTCCCCTGCAGGTGGGGAGCCGGGGGCTCGAACCGGGATCCTTACGCCGGTCCTTGCGCTTTGTGCCACATGTGCTTAACCTGCTGCATTACGGCCTGACCCCTCTTCTCTTCCTTTCTAAGTCATACATACACCTATTATATTCAAACGTCTCTCTGCTTTTCCTCTTCTCTCTCCAGGTCCTCATGCAGTAGGAGTTGAGAGCCCTCTGGTTATCTCTGTCCTATCATTTCTCCCCTGCTAGGAGTAGGGATCAAAATTGGTTTTGGGGTACAGAAGGGTAGGAGTTCTGGTTTTTGTAACTGCTTTTCTGCTGGAAATGGGTGTTGGCAGGTGGAGCCAGACCCCCAGCCTGTTTCTGTCTTTCCCTAGTGGGGCAGGGCTCTGGGCAGGTGAAGTTCCAGGACACATTGGTGAGGTCGTCTGTTCAGGGAAGTCAGGATGGAGTCATGACAGCATCTGCAACTTGGTCTCAGCCCCTAATTGATATGTGTTCCAGAAACTACAGATATTTGACAAACAAAGCAAAACAACCAAATATCAAAAAAGTATACATCAGGATCATAATAAAATTAAAATAATTATTGGCTCTGTCTTGCCCTCTTAACCCACCCACCCTCTTTACTACAGAAGTAACTGCTTACTAATCATGCAACTCTTTATTCTCATATGTACTTCCTAATTTAAAGGAAAAAAGTGATTCTTTACTACTTCCTTGGTTTTAAGTTTCAGATACTATCTTCTGGGGTCCTGGGTGGTGGTACACTCAGTAGTGCAAAGCACAAGGACCCAGGTTTAAGTCCCCCACCCCCACCTGTAAGGGGAAAGCTTCATTCTTTTAAAATAATTTACTTATCATTGAATACAGACAGCAATTAAGAGAAGTAGGGGAGACTGAGGAGAGAGACAGAGAGACACCTGCAGCCCTGCTTTACCACTTGTGAAGTTTTCCCCCTCCAGGTGGGGACCAGAGGCTTGAACCTGGGTCCTTGTGCACTGCAGTGTGTGCGCTTAACCAGGTGCCATCGCTTGGCCCAAGAGGAAATCTTCATGAGCAGTGAAACAGGGCTGCAGGTGTCTCTCTCTTTCTCTATCTCTCCACCCTCTCTATTTTGTCTTTATATTTTATGTAAAAAATATCTAAAATCATATATTTAAAAAGCAATTGTCTACTGGCTGTCTACAGATCTTTCAAATATAACTTACCACATATTCAGTTAATTATCTTTAGTTTTTAATGCATATACGTACACATACAGGTATGTCATAAATTGGTGTTTAGTACACATGCCCACACACACACACACACACACACACAGAGACACACACACACACACAGACACACACACACAGAGGCACACAAACACACACACACTCACACATACACACAGAGAAACACACACAGAGACACACACACACTCACACACTCACACACACACACAGACACACACACAGACACACACAGACATGTCAGTATTTCTCACAGCTGAGTCACATAGTGTTCTCCCAATTTCCTGTCTTCTGTAACTTTTCTTTCTCTGATGTCACTGTTGTCGGCTTTATTCTCATTGTTTCATGGCTCTTCAGTAAGCATCCAGTAGTCCCAGGTCTACTTCCTAGGCAGCAGCGTAGGGGGTAGAAGGTGGGCCATAGCAAGTCCTGCCTTGAAAGTACAAACCTAAATGCTTGTAATGCTACCTGACATCTGGTCACTGGCTCTGTTCTCTGGCTTCTCCTTCCTCTTGTTTTGCACCCAGTCCTTCTGGACTGATTTACGACCTTAGAATGTCACAATCTGGCCTTTTTCTAGGAGTCCCTGGGTCCTGAAAACACTCACCTGTCCCCGTTCGTTACTTCTCCACCCTCAGGTGTCAGTCTCTCCTGCACCTTGAAGGTGAGGGGCCCTCACCATGCACCAGTTACAGTTCTCTCACACCCCATGCTGAGTGTTTAGTTGAAAGACCGTTTTTCTTGCTGTAAAGCTATGAAGGAGGCTGCCTTGGTGTCTGAGGGGAACCCTGGTGTTTGGCATGTGCAATTTTGAAGCTTTGTGAATATTGGTTGTTGTATCACGGGATCTCTAAGGAGCAAGACAGTTGTGGGCAGTGTCTACAAAACTCCACTGCCTCCTCGGCTGCTGGAGGCAAGGTTGGGGCGGACTCACAGAGTTCCAGGGAGATACGTGAGGGTGGGGATGGGCGCGGAGACACGAACCTCTGGGAGTGCTTCAGAGACACAACTCAATTTTATTGGGGTGAGAACAGGTTTATAAATGGTTAGAAAAAGAAGAAAGGGGGCAAAAAAGGGGAAAGGACCAGTAGAGGAAGACCAGTCCAAATAAGGAATACTGGGGAGAGGCCCCTCGCTGGTATGTGGAACAAGGTGGCTGGTAAAGGAATTTATGACCAGGCTGGTCCTGGTGAGTGGGGCTAATCTTATCTCTGGCCAGGGGCCTCTTTTATTGCTGCACAGTGATCAGTTCGGCTTCCCTTAAGCCGAGGGGGGAGGCACCTGCTGACCTCTTTGCAGAGGGAACCCGGGGTTCAACCCGCTCAAGGCGTGGGGTCACCTAGGGACCACTCCCCACAGTGATGTAGGTCATCAGTGAAGATCCCACAGTGACTCAGGCTGAGAAAGCTTGCAGAAGGGGAATCGAGTGTTGACTCACGGCAAGTCACAAGGTTTCTCCTTTGCAAGTTGCTAAAAAGTGGCTGAGTGCACGGTGCACCTATAGCATGAGGTCAGCAGCTGCTTCCCCACTCCACGTGTGTCTGTCGTTGCAGGAAAAACATTGCAAAATTAGCACAGACTAAACTTTGGATGGAGGTGTCTATGGGATTAAAGCAAGGAATGGATGCCAAGAACTGGAAACACAGTGTTGTTCCTGTTCCATGTTTGACTATGATATTTGAACCCAGAGCTGGCAGATAACCACTGAAATGTCTTCTGGGATGTCAATGCAGTTTTGTTTCTGGGATCCATTAGGCATCTAGTGAAAAAGCCTGATGAAGACTGGGCAGATTCCCCGGGACTGACCGGGCTAATTGCCACAGCGTCCCATCACACGGCTATCCCTGGTGAGACGGTGGACCAGAGTAAGGATCCTGGTTTGAGCCCCCGACTCCCCAGCTGCAGGGGAGTAGCTTCACAGGCGGTGAAGCAGGTTTGCAGGTTTCTGACTTTCTCTCCCCCCTCTGTCTTCCCTTCCTTTCTCCACTTCTCTCTGTCCTATCCAACAACGACGACATCAGTAACAACAACAATTACGACAACAACAATAAAAAACAAGGGCAACAAAAGGAAAAATAAATTTAAAAAATTTTCTTTGTCATCTTTAAAGTTACTCTCCCGACCACTCAACACTTCCACGTAGCTTCAGAATAGTGTACACAGTGTGCAGGTGAGTGGCAATCTCTGTGCGCCACCTGGGCTTAATTTGCATAGATTTAAATTTTACATAATTTTCATCTGTCATGAGATAGTCCTCTGAGTTGTCTCAACTACTTGAAAATATAGTTTTCAAAATACTGAGCTTGAGATTGCGCACACACACACACACACACACACACACACACACACACACACACACACACACACGATGGAAAGGGTAAGATTTGGTCCATGGGCTGTAATTTGCCAAGTCTCTGGTACACACTGCTAGGGAGTGTGATTCATTCTTCACATCTTGTCTATTCTTGCATGTGGCTAGGGCTGCTTCTGCCTTCTGGAGCCCTCACTACATAGGCTTTAGGAGGGTAGAGGTCCTTGATATACCAGGAGAAGCTAGAGAGGGGGAAAACAGAGAATCTTCCCTCAGGATTAGCACTATGTGATAGGTAGTTTAATTCTAACCACTAGTATGAAAAAGTCTACTTTCATTAATTTTTTTAAATTTTTATTTTATTAGTGACTTAATAGTGATTTACAAAATTAGGGGGCCGGGTCGTGGTGCACCAGGTTGAGTGCATATATGACAGTGCACAAGGACTCAGGTTCAAGTCCCCAGTCCCCACCTGCAGGGGAAAAAGTTTCACAAATAGTGAAGCAGGGCTGCAGGGATCTCTCTGTCTCTCTCCCTTTCTGTTTCCCCCTTCCTTTCAATTTCTGATAGTCTCTATCCAAAAAATAAATATAATAAAATAAAAAATTATACCCATTATCTTATACAAAGTTTATAAGATAACAGGCATAATACCACACTGTCCCCACTACCAGAGTTCCATTTCTCCATCCTCTCCATTGGAAGCTATAGCAGTTCTCCCAAGCTCACAGGTATGGGTTGACTATTATTTCTATAACTGTCTATGTTGATATATATTTACCCTTTTTTTCATGGTCTCATCTTGTCTTTATTTCTAAGCCACACACACTCCTATTACTATTTCTGAATGCTCTTCCTTTTTCCCTCTTCTCTTTCTGGGTCCTGATGGAGTTGAAGTTCAGAGCCCTCGGGTCATCTTCCCCCCATCACTTCTCCCCCACTGGAAGTATGGCTCAGAATTCCTTTTGAGGTACAGAAGGTGGGAATTCTGGCTTCTGTAATTGCTTCTCTGCTGGACATGGGTGTTGGCAGGTGGATGGGTACCCCCAACCTGTTTCTATCTTTCCCTAGTGGGGCAGGGCTCTAGGGAGATGGGGTTCCAGGACACATTGGTGGGGTCATCTGCCCAGAGAACTCAGGGTGGAATCATAGTAGCGTATGCAACTTGGTGGCTGGAAGGCGGTAAGCTAGAAAGAAGGATAAATGAATAGAAACCTGTGTGTGTGTGCATGTATGTATAGATAGATAGATAGATAGATAGATAGAGAGGTCTCTATTGACATATGAATAAAGAGATGAGAATAAGGTGGGAAGAAGTGAGGAAATCTTCCTAGGGACTCATGATTTTCATAGTTTTTGCTTGAGCTTGATAGCTCACACGAAATTGGACAAAAATATTGTCTGAGAAGATGGTGCCAAAACTGTGAATAGGGTTAGAAAGTTGGATTAGGGCAGAGAGAAGCTCCCAGTCTCAAAGAAAATCTATGAATAATATTAACTGTTTACCCCATCCACCTGACCCAGGGCCCATGTCTATTAACATTCAGCACAGGAGCCTCTGTGACCTCTGAGTCCCTGTCAGTCTGAGCTCACAGTCCAGGGTCACAGCTGGGAACATTCTAGACTCCACTCATTTCAGGACCTGGCTTCCTTGAGTGGCAGAGTAGGCTGACCCAGCCTCCCTTCAGAGAGTGGGGCCGTCCCTACCATTGCTGCTTTGCAGTGAGGGCAAGTTCCTGGACTGACCCAAGAGAAAGCTTATGCTGACATTCCTGATGGAAGTGACCAGGGATTCCACCTTCATTTTTTTTTTCCTCCAGGGTTGTTGCTGGGACTCAGTGCTGGTGCTGTGAAACCACTGCTCCTCGAGGCTATTTTTCCCCCCATTTTTGTTGCCCTTGTTGCTCTTGTTGTTGTTGTTATTGTTACTGTTGTTATTGATGCCGTTGTTATTGGATAGGACAGAGAGAAATAGAGAGGAAGGGAAGACAGAGAGGGGGAGAGAAAGACAGACACCTGCAGACCTGCTTCACCACCTGTGAAGCGACCCTCCTGCAGGTGGGGAGCCGGGGGCTCGAACTGGGATCCTTACGTCGGTCCTTGCGCTTTGCACCACTTGCGCTTAACCCACTGTGCTAGCGCCTGACACCTCATCTTCATTTTTATATACTTTATTTTAATCAGCTATTTGTTTCCTTAATAATAGCGGTAACACCATTTGAGTATTTAATCTGTCTTGCTTGCCTTAGTTTTTCTAATTGGTGTAGGCACTGACTATTCTTGCTTGTTACTGTGTATCATCTATAAAGATTTGAAATTGGAATTACCATATTTTATTTGGTCATTTCCCATCCTTTCATTCTTCTTTCTTTTTGGTTAATAATTTATGGTCAAGTGTGTGAGCCAATTCCTCATTCCTTCTTTACATACCATAATAATAGCATGCCTTGTAAGTCTTTCACCAGAACATCTTATCTGTGTCTCTAGAGATGATTAGCAAAGCCTTTCTTTTTTATTTTTTTAAATACTTATTTATTTTCCCTTTTGTTGCCCTTGTTATATTGTAGTTATTATTGTCGTTGTTGATGTCAGCATTGTTGGATAAGACAGAGAGAAATGGAGAGAGGAGGGGAAGACAGAGAGGGGGAAAGAAAGACACCTGCAGACCTGCTTCACTGCCTGTGAAGCAACTCTTCTGCAGGTGGGGAGCCGGGGGCTCGAACCGGGATCCTTACTCTGGTCCTTGTGCTTTGCTCCATGTGTGCTTAACCCACTGTGCTCCCTAACAAAGCCTCTCTATGCTTAAGGCTCCACCTCTAGATCTCCAGTCTGCTAACCAGCTTAATATTCCTACAGCATGGCTTTGAGATGTCAGACGTGTCATATGCCTGCTCAGAAGCTTTTAATGAATCTACATCAGTTGTCAGAATATTTCCTTAGGTGACATTCAATGCCTTCTATGTTTTGAAAGTTACTGTTATTCCAGCTCTGTCTTTCATTATTTTCAAAAAGTGCTAATGCATGTAAATGTTTATTATAGTGCTTGGCACATAGTAAACACTCAGCACATGTCAGCTAAGTTGTTCTATTACACACTGTAATCCTGTGACAACTTACTCTTTCCTGCGCTCTCATCTGCATTTCCTCTCTGAATCAGGCCATTTTAAAAGCCATCACCTCTGCCAACTGAAATCGGGTCTAAGCTCCAAAGTCTTCTTGATGAACCTCCTTCTGTGCGAATTATAATTTTGCATAAACCATAATTCAAAACACAGGGAATGGTGTGTTCTTCTGAAAGACAGAATGAAAGCTGCGGGACTCGAGAGATCAGCATCATGCAGTGAAAATGAACATGTGAGCAAAGCATCGCTCTAGAATGTAGGTGGACTGATTTTATATGTCTGTCCACTTGAAATGCCCAGGAAGGCCACAGAACATTTCTGAACGTATCTGCGTGTGAGGGTCTCTCTGTCCCCGAGTTACCTGCTGGGAGACGTACTCCTGCCCTCAGACATTGATGCGTCTCTCTTGGTTCTGGGGTTTCAGGACACAGATGGGAAGTTCAACTACTAGGCATTCCCGTTCTCAGTCCCTAAGTCCTACACAGCATTCTGGTTCTTTGCAGCTTGCAAATAGCATTTCAAGGATGTCTTGATGTGTGGGAAAATGGATCTCAGAGAATTTGTGGGGAGATGTGGGGTAATTCTGGGGGGGAAAACCCACTTAAATAACTACTGTCAAATCTCAGAAAGGAAATGCTACATACCTGTCTAGAAACTTGGGCAATAAGATTTCAGTGTGTTACTCTCAGTCTCATTGTTTAAGATGAAGGAAGTGGCTCTGGGCTTATAGTCTTACTTGTTCTAGTTCTTGGAATCTGAGATTTCAGAGGCTCCATGCCTATTTGTATTGTCCATAAGCAGAACTAAGAAAAGTAGGAAATATACCCAATAAAGTTCCTTTCTTTCTCTTTCTTCCTTCCTTCCTTTCTTTCCTTCCTTCCTTTCCTTCCCTTCTTTTCTTTCTCTCTCTCTTCTCCTCCTTCTTCTCCATCTTCTTCTTCTTCTTCTTTTGAAATGAGACTATGCTAGGGATATCTGGGAAATAATATAAAATAATATAAATAATATACATGCTCCAGAATTTCCCCATCATCAGGTAAGAGAGTTTGTATATTTATTCAAAATTCTTTTGTTATCTGAGGAAGGTTTCTGCTGGAATATTTCACTGCAGAAAGGTGGGTTTTCTTTTTAAGCACAACTGCGAAGCAGCGACGTGTTACTCTTTCTTCCTAGGCTTGGGCTCTTGAGTGAATGAAATCTTTGAGGTGATCTGAGACAGTGCAGTCACATTATCCTCGAGTATCCTGAGATGCTTTGTGCGTAAATCTCTGGCCGTCTGTTCTGTGCACTGAACAGAAGCGACCCAAGTAGAGCACAGCTGTGCGATTCAGATATTTCTTCTGACTCAGGAGGTCTCAAGGCACAGCACTAAGCACAGAAGGTACTCTCATGGATCAGATGCCAATCATGTGTAAGGGGCAGTGCAGGACACTTTGATCTGCCTGGTCCAGCTTCATGAATGGCATCATGCCAGCCGTCTAGTGAAGAAGCTAGTTTGGTGAATGAGAAAAGTAAAGACATGAAAGCTTATGGGGACAGACTGTTTTGCTCAGTATCATGCAGTGTATCAATTGTCTATCACCACAATCATGCTACAAATGCAAAGCCTAGTGTTTAAAAATAATAAGTGTTAATTAGTTCACAAATCTGCAGCGTGGTGACTTTTGCTGAGTTCAGCTGGGCTGTTCTTCTGGTCTGAGCTGGGTTCCTTTACAACTGTCTATTAGCACATATGAGGGCTTCTTCTTTTTCTTCTTCTTCTTCTTCTTCTTCTTCTTCTTCTTCTTCTTCTTCTTCTTCTTCTTCTTCTTCTTCTTCCTCTTCTTCTTCCTCCTCCTCCTCTTCTTCTTCTTCCTCCTCCTTCTCCTCCTCCTCTTCCTCCTCCTCCTCCTCCTCCTCTTCTTCCTCTTCCTCCTCCTCTTCCTCTTCTTCTCTTTTCTTTTTGCCTCCAGCATTATTGTTTGGGCTCTGTGCTTGCACTACAAATTCACAGTTCCTGGATGCTGTTTTTCCCATTTTGTTGCCCTTGTTATTGTCGTTATTGTTGCCATTGATGTAGTTGTTGGATAGGACAGAGAGAAACCGAGAGAGGAAGGGAAGACAGAGAGGGGGGAGAGGAAGACAGACACCTGCAGACCTGCTTCACCACCTGTGAAATGATCCCTCCTGCAGGTGGGGAGCCAGGGGCTCAAACCAGGATCCTTACACCAGTCCTTGTGCTTTGTGCCATGTGCGCTTAACCCGCTGCTCTACTGCCCGACCCCCAATGAGGGCTTTAACTGGCATGAGCAGGACATTTTGTCTCTGTTTCACTTGTGTCATCACTAAGTAGACTAGAATCGGCATGTTTTAATGACAGTGAGTCAGGGAAAGAGAGCAACTTGGAAGTTTCAAGAACTTTTTTTTTTTTTTTTTTTTTTTTTTTTAAAGAAACAACCCTCTGCTCACAGCATGTCTGAAACCAACCCTGGCCCAAAGAAAGTAAGATGACCGGGAACCCCAGTCAGAGTTTAGAGACAGGAGAGGATAAGGCATTGGGAGGATTAATGTAACCAGCCTGCCGCTTTGATTACAAGGTGTGAACTGAGGCTGAAAGCTAAGGCCTTGGCAGTTCATTTGTTGTACATGATGACGCATTGTGAAAGGAAGCTCCGTGGCATCTGAAATGAGCTTAGAAATGACCATCTCGAGTGGCTGAGCAAGTTGTGGTCTGTATACACATTGGAGTACTACTTGGCTGTTAAAAATGGTGACTTCACCGTTTTCAGCCCATCTTGGTTGGAGCTTGAAGAAATCATGTTAAGTGAGATAAGTCAGAAAGAGACGGATGGATATGGGATGATCTCACTCTCAGGCAGAAGTTGAAAATCAAGATCAGAAGAGAAAACACAAAGCAGAACCTGGATTGGAGTTGGCATATTGCACCAAAGTAACAGACTCTGGGGTGGGTGGGGGCTGAGAATACAGGTCCAAGAAGGATGACAGAGGACCTAGTGGGGGTTGTATGGTTATGTAGAAAATTGAGAAATCTTATGCATGGATAAGTTATTGTTATTTATTGTTGATTATAAAACATTAATCCCCAATAAAGGAAAACATCATTTAAAAAAGAAATTACCATCTCTAGGTTCAGAGAAGGTGATTTTAGTTAATCCTCTGTATCTTTGTATTTTTTTAAAAGATCTTATTATTTATTATTGGATAGAGACAGAGAGAAATTGAGGGGGGGTAGGGATGGAGAGGCAGAGAGAACCTTCTGCTCCCCCCAAACACCCTTGATCCATACTCCCCATGAGGGAGAAGTGACAGGACAAAGGAGATAAGAGGACTCTGCACTCCAGCTCCACCAGCACCCAGACAGAGAGAGAAGGAAAAGGAGAGGGACACATGGAGGTAGCGATGTTGTCATGAGTGGCTTGGAGGGCAAGAGAAGATTGCATCAGGAAAAAAGGGGGCAATTAAGTATACATGTAGACGGACAGTTGTAGAGTTGATGGTCGGCCCATGTCCACAATCTTAGGGGAACTGTGATGGTTTGCTGTTGTTTTCACCGGGCTGGCTTCTCGGGCGGGTAACAGATGACCAGAAACACACGGCTGAGCAGAGAACGCAGTTTAATCTTTATTCACGAGCAGGCAATGTGCTCCTCCATCTTTCTCCTCCTGCTGCAGAGTCGAACTTAGGAAGTATGTAAGGTAGGGGGCGGGGAGAAGGGAGAAGCGCGAGACTAGCAAGGGCTAAACCAAATCTCCCGGAGACGGAGGCGGGTGTGTGTGTGTGTGTGTGTGTGTGTGTGTGTGTGTGTGTGTATGAGACCAAACCAATGTAACAGAAAGATCATTTAAATAGACCACAATGTCAAGCAGTGTAACAGAAGCAGAACTAGATGCATACTAACAGCTTGCAGTGAGGAGAGTAAAGATTCAGAACTCTGGTGGTTGGAATGGTGTGGTTTCAAACCCCATTGACATGTAATTCGGTAATAAAAAATAAATAAACAAAAGAAAGAAGGAGAGAAATACCCACAACCCTGCTTCACCACTTGTGAAGCTTTCCCCCCTGCAGATGGGGACCAGGGGCTTGAACCGGGATCTCTGTGCACTGGAATGTGTGCACTCAACCAGGTGCACCACCACCTGGTCCTTATCTATTTATTTATTTATTTATTTAAAGTCCAATAGCTCTTTAATTTTATTTTTCTGTTATCTTTATTCATTGTCTAGAGACAGCTAGGAATTGAGACAGAAAAGGGTGACAGAGAGGGAAAGAGACAGACACCTGCAGCCCTGCTACACCACTCACAAAGCTTTCCCCCTGCAGGTGGGGACTGGAGGCTGGAACCCGGGTCCTTGCACATTATGGCATATGCACTCAACCAGGTGCTCCATTACCCAGCCCCTCTTTGTACTGTTTTAAACTCACCCTCTGGCCCAAGATGGACGGACTCAATTTGTTCGTGTTTTTACTTTTTATTTTATAAAGTAGGAGCTGTTAAGGCAAGAACACCAAGGTCATTTTCACTGATAGGGATCGAAGAGTCCCAAACAGCCAAACCGAAGAGCATCCAGCTTTATCATCTCACAGTCAGCTTGGTGTTTGCAAGAGGATGTTTGAGATGTCTGTAGCTAATCTGCATGTAAATGGCCTTTTCTTTTATTCATTTATTATTTTTATCTTCCCTTTTGTTGCCCTTGCTGTTTTTCATTATTGTTGTAGTTATTACTGTTGTTATTATTGCTGTCTTTCTTGTTGGATAGGACAGAGAGAAATGGAGAGAGGACGGGAGGACAGAGAGGGGGAGAGAAAGACAGACACCTGCAGACCTGCTTCACTGCCTGTGAATCGACTTCCTTGCAGGTGGGGAGCCGGGAGCTGGAACTGGGATCCTTATCCTGGCCCTTGTGCTTTGTGCCACCTACGCTTAACCTGCTGCACTACCGCCTGACTCCCGTAAGACGCCTTTTCTTAGAGTGGCAGCTCAGCCCAAGAAGATGGTAAGTTCACCATCAAAGGTCAAAAACATTTGTCCACCAAGCCAGACAGCGACGCTGAAGAGAGCTGGGATTGTTCCCACCGCCCAGAGAGCTTGGTTTACGAATGCATTCTTCTTTGTAAAGACAACTTGCAACCAAATCCTTTTTGTCCTGGGGGAGCAAAAGAATAAGGCTTGACCTCTTTTCCTTCTGACGGTTGTCCAGTTCCTTTGTCTCCAAGTGTCTCATCTGTCAGTCGTCAACTCTCCTTGCAGGACAGAGCTGCCTTCTCCTTGTGTCCTATCACGTTAGGTGTCCTTTCTCATCTGGGCTTGCAATGTAAAGAAGGGAAAAACAGAGAGGGAGAGGGAGAGGGAAAGAGAGGGAGCATGAAAAATGTGTAGGTTGGAGGCTATTCATTCGCTTCTTTATAAATAGATGGCAGCTGAGAGGCGTCTCTGCAGAGAATGTTTGCTCTGTGGACAAGTGCTGATGACACGGGCTCAAAAACACAGTCTGGTGCCACGAGGACCAGCTGCTCCTTCTGCAGGGACCATTGTGCAGGCTCTCTTTCCGTTCCGGCTTGGCACTTGCGTTTTCCGCCTGCCTTCCACTGTGTCTCCAGGATACTTTATCTCTGGCACAGTCTGCAACAGACAGTAGCTAGGCCTTCTCACCAAGCGCTAAAGCCCGGGCTTTGAGTGTCCTTGATATCGGGTCTCAGAGTTGCTTACATTAGCAGCCCTGCCCATGCCAGTGCACGTATTCGCTCTTGGCCCAGGAACTGCTCTGTGGAAATGACACTTGTTTTTGTTTTTGTTTTTTTGGTCCCTTATCCTGTATCTGCTGCCATTCGCAGAGCTGGACAGGTGTGTTTGTTTTCAGTGGAGAAGGAACACTGCTCATTGCTTAGGGAGTGAATGTAACCTGAAAAAGGTGTAAAAGCTAATGCAGTTTCACTATTAAAATGAGTCCAGATTCACCCTCCAATAGAGTGTGGTGTCTGTCTGTTCTCCCTCGCCGACTCCTGACCCACCCGGGAGGTTGCCTTCGAGACCCCTGACCCTCCTGCTGCTCGTCCACTGAGTGGTCCGCGGCAAGGCTGTTTTGGATTTACGGTGAATTCCAGATGGATTTAAACCAGAGAGGCTGCTGTGCCCTCCACAGTCTCTTCCAGGAGGGCCAGTGGGAATGTGCTGCCCACTGCTGAAGTTGTCCAGTGCCTGTTGCATAGTTCTCACAAAGGAGCTAAGTAAGTCCTTATCTAGCCGTCAGCCAACAGGTATATACTTAGCAGTTACTTAAATACGGGACACTGGGAACACAAAACGGATGGGCTACAATCCACTCTTTGGAGATCTACAGTTAAAAGTGTATGTGTGTGCGTGTCTTCGTTTTCCCTGGTAAATCCCTAGGAGAGGCTGCTGGGTTGCTAGGGTTCTGATGAGTGTCTACACTGTTTTTCACTAGGGTTGGACCAACTTGCATTCCCACTAGCCATGTAGGAGAGTCCCCCCCACACACACACACACACAGCCTCTCTGACAGTCAGTGTTTCTGCCTCTTCTCACATGTGACATTCTCACAGGGGTAAAGTGGCATCTCACTGTTTCTACTTCCATTTCCCTCATCCTCATTGGCTTTGAGCATTTTTTTTTCCCCTCCAGGGTTATTGCTGGGCTTGGTGCCTGCACCTTGAATCCACTGCTCCTGGAGGCTATCTTCTCCCCCTTTTTGTTGCCCTTGTTGCCGTAGCCTCGTTGTGGTTGTTATCACTGCCATTGTTGATGTTGTTCGTTGTTGGATAGGACAGAGAGAAATGGAGAGAGGAGGGGAAGACAGAGAGGGGGAGAGAAAGACAGACACCTGCAGACCTGCTTCACTGCCTGTGAAGCGACTCCCCTGCAGGTGGGGAGCCGGGGGCTTGAACCGGGATCCTTACTCCGGTCCCTGCGCTCCGCGCCACATGCGCTTAACCCACTGCGCCACCGCCCGACCCCCGGCTTTGAGCATTTTTTTCATATGTCTGTATCTCTTACTTTATAGAAGACTCTGCACCTGTTGTCCCCTCATTTTCAATGTTTTTTTATATTATTATTGTTGAGTTTGGTGCGTTCATTGTGTATTTTGGTTACCAGTCCTCAGTCTGATGTTTGTCACATAAAGATTCTCTCTCTGTTAACGTGGTGATTCCCTTGGTCCTGCAGAGACATTCAGTTTGATGCGGTCCCATTGGTCTGTTTTTGCTTTTGTTTTCCTTGCAATTGGATTTGAATCAGTGAAGATGTTGCAAATGCTTATACGCAGGGGGGTTCTGCCTGTTCTCCTCTCAGTATTTGATAATTCCTAGTCTAATTTCTAAATCTTTTATCCATTTGAGGTCAACTTGACTGTTTCATTCCATCCTTGCCACTTTGCCAAGAATTTGTCTCATTGGTTTTGCTGAAAAAGAGTCAACATAGAATGTCTCTTTCACCAGGGCTACCTGTTTTATTTTTAAAATGATTTTTCATTAGTGATTTAATAATGATCGACAGGATTGTGGAATAAGAGGGGTATAATTCCAGACCTTTCCCACCGCTAGCGTTCCGTATTCCATCTCTTCCACTGGAAGCTTTTCTATTTTTAAAAAATTTTTATATGTATTTATTTATTTTCCCTTTTGTTGCCCTTGTTTTTTATTGTTGTTGTAGTTATTGTTGTTGTTATTGATCTCATCATTGTTAGATAAGACAGAGAGACAGGAGAGGAAGACGGGGGAAAGAAAGATAGACATCTGCAGACCTGCTTCAACGCATGTGAAGTGACTCCCCTGTAGGTGGGCAGCCAGGGGCTCTAACCAGAATCTGTAAGGTGGTCCTTGTGCTTCGTGCCATGTGTACTTAATCCACTGTGCTACCGCCCGCCTCCCAGCTTTCCTATTCTTTATCCCTCTGGGAGTATGGACCCAGGATCATCATGGGGTGCAGAAGGTGGTTGGTCTGCCTTCTGTAATTGCTTCTCTGGACATGGACAATGGCAGGTGGATTCATACTCCCAGCTTGTTTCTTTTTTTTTTTTTCCTGTTACCTGATTTTTAATTTTATGTTATTTAAAATTTTTTATTTATAAAAAGGAAATATTGACAAAACCATAGGATAAGAGGGGTACAGCTTCGCACAATTTCTACCACCAGACCTCCATATCCCATCCCCTCCCCTGATAGCTTTCCTATTCTTTATCCCTCTGGGAGTATGGACCCAAGGACATTGTGGGATGCAGAAGGTGGAAGGTCTGGCTTCTGTAATTGCTTCCACGCAGAACATGGGCGTTGACTGGTCAATCCATACTCCCAGCCTGTCTCTCTCTTTCCCTGGTAGGGAAGGCCTCTGGGGAAGTGGAGCTCCGGGACATATTGGTGGGGTTGTCTGTCCAGGAACGTCTGGTCAGCATCATGCTAGCATCTGGAACCTGGTGGTTGACAAGAGAGTTAACATACAAAGCCAAATAAATTGCTGACCAGTCATGGACCTAAGGGCTGGAATAGTGCAGATGAAGAGTTGGGGGGGGGTCCTCCATTTTGTAGATAGCTAGTAGACATATTTTAGTTTAATTCCAAAGGGCCTGTGGCTATTTTTTTTTTTCCTTTTTCTTTTTGCCCTTGAGCCTGAAATCTGATATGCCAGTGGATCTAAGTTATTGTCTGGGGAGATGATGCCATGGCTTGAAAAAGGACCAGAAGGCTGGATCAGGGAAGAGAGTAGCTCCTTGCCCTCAACTTGGATCAGTAATGGTAGAGAATGTTTCATCCTCCGAAGGGAAGATGGATAACATACTCTAGGCTCCACCTGAGGAAGATGGGTCCTGATATTGGGGCAGCTTGGAATGTTCCTACTTATGACCACAGAATGTGAGCTCAGATCTACAGAGATGCAGAGGTCACACAGGCGCCTAAGCTGAATATGGACCCCAGACTACATCAAATCAATGGGGTTTACAGTCAACAATATTTACACCACAGCCTGTTTGTGTCTTCCCCTAGTGGGGCAGGGCTCTAGAGAGACAGAGTTCCAGGACACATTAGTAATGTCATCTGCCTAGGGAAGTCAGGCTAGTAAGTCTATTTTAGGTCTATTCCAATGGGCAGAAATTTACTAATTTTTGCATGAATCCAATAGCTAACATGTAGGTGGGCTAAAGGTATTGTCTGGGAAGATGCTGTCAGAGTTGAGAATAAGACTGGCAAACTGGATCAGGGCAGAGAGTAGCTCCCAAATATGGGAAAAGTATATTAACATCACTAACTGTAAACCCCATCGACCTGACCATGGGCCCAGGACTACCTGCTTCTATAATCTATGATGGGCTGTATTTTGCCAGGAAAAACAAATGGCATGGCTTTAAAAACATATTCCTGGTGACATATGACATACCCAGAAAAGAGTACCAGACATATTTATAACTTCATCAATTATAAAGCGAATACACACAAAGTCACCTCATGGGCCAAGAAATAGATGATCAGAACCCGAGAAGCTGACTGACTCTCCCTTCCCCACACATCAACCTCTTTTGCTGTCAGCCTAGCTACTGCCCGTTCTGACTTCCATGCTCAGCACACTTACCTCTCTGCGTGTCCACCTACCAGTGGTCAAACCAGCACATCTAGAGCTTTGGAGTGGAGAGACTTGTAAGCACCTTTAGCTGAGCGGGAAGAGAATCCCGATTCAGTTTGGGAGGTTGCAGAGAAGGAGACTGTGAGTCCGGGGTAACCCCCTGCCTTGCCATCTCCCCCGAGGACATTAGCAGCTTACCTGTTCTATTTGAAGGCTCATTTATTCTGGTTCCTTCTTTCAGAATTTGCCATATGGTAAAATTCTGGAAAGGTTTGCAAAAAGGAAAAGAAAAAAAAAAGGGGGGGGGCTGGGAGATAGCACAATGGTGATGCAAATAGACTTTCATGCTTGAGACTCCAAAGGTCCCAGGTTCAGTCACCAGCACCACCTTAAGTCAGAGCTGAGCGGTGTTCTGGTAGATTTTTTTTTTTTTTAAAAAAAGCATCATGTGAGAATGTATTCAATATTATGGGACCTTGGTTAATAGTAACCGTCCATGGCTCCACCTCACAACTGGGACAATTTATTGATTGATCTCTATTTTAGTTATTCTAGAAACAATAGTCTGTGATAGGCTTGTGAGAAAGGAATGGCATAGAGAGTACAGATTCTGTGATCAAATTTAAGAATAACAGAACACTAGACAGCTCAGAGAAGAGCATGGCGCACTGCACGCCTAATAAAATGTGTCGTCGTTATTGGTACTATTTTGAGAGAGTGAGGAAATGCTGGAAGAATTTTCAGCATCCAGGATGATAGAGGGAAACCAAATATCTGGGCAAGGAGGTTTCTATAAAGTTTTCTTACTGAGAAACTGAGCTTCACATCCGTATGGGATTTTGATGTAACCTAGTTTCCATCTTAGGAAACTCCTTCATCTGAGCTGTTGTCTCCCTCCCTTCCATTCCTGACTGATCCCTACTCATCACTATGGGCTGTTTTATCTAACAAAGTTCTCCCTATGGACCTGACAGGAAGCAGAGACCTGGCGGTCAGTCATACACTCAAAGTGACCTCGGCTTAGTTTTTACAAAGCTATGTAAATTTAGTTGGCATAACCAACTTACACGTGTCATAAAATAATTAACCTGCTTAACGTCTTCCTCTCCCATTATATCACTAGTCTGGTACTTTATTTTCCCCACTTCATTAGCCTGGTGCTGACAGTAGGTCTCTTCCTCAATACTTGCCAAATGGTTTCATTTGTATATAGAGGAGTGAGGGAATTCATCTTTTAAAAAAAGTATCTATTTATTTATTGGATAGAGACAGCAGAAAACGAGAGTGAAGGGGGTGATAGAGAGAGAGACAGAGAGACACCTGCAGCCCTGCTTCACCACTTCTGAAGCTTTTCCCCTGCAGGTGGGGGGACCAGGGGCTTAAACCTGGGTCTTTGTGCATTGTAACTCGTGCACTCAACCAGGTGCACCACCACTCAGTTCTGAGGGAAGTCATGTCATCATAGGAAGAAGGATCCATGGTGTGGTCCAGGAAGTGGCACAATGAATAAAGCATTGGAAGCATTGGACTCTCGAGTATGAGGTCCTGAGTTCAATCCCCAGCAGCACATGTACCAGAGTGATGTCTGGTTCTTTCTCTTTCTTCTTCTATCTTTCTAATTAATAAATAAAATCTTTTAAAAAATGAAAGAGGGACACAGGAACAGAGGAAGAAATGAAATGAAATTAGACAGGTTTTGTTTGATCTGAAATGTATTGAAACAATGTGCTAAGGAAGCAAATTCTGTTCTTCCTCTGAGATAATGTGTAATTCAGGTACAATTTTTCAGAGATCCTCTCACTCCTGCTGGTTTGGAGCTGACAGGGAAATGTCAGTAGCACTTTGAGAGGAGATTCTGGTGGTGGAATACAGAGGATGTCTAGTGGGTTAGGAGATGCTCCCTGAAGGCAGGCTGGTCCATTAGGCTCCTGTAATGCTGCTTTGCTGAGGCTGGACCAGATAAAGGCACCGTGGCAGATTGGGACTGGAGAAATTGGTGATGCTGTGGGGAAGCAAGCTACCCAGTGACTGGGACAGTGAACCTGGCAGTCAGGTCCCTGCTCTGTTCTAACCTGGCCTGAACTTAGGGTTTTCTCCAAAGGACCTGGGATCTTGTGAGGATAAATAGCACACGGAAAATGCCCAGAGTATGATCTCTACCCTTTCGCTTCTTTATTTTTATTTTATTTTATTTTTTTGCCTCCAGGGTTATCACTGGGGCTCAGTGCCAGCACTATGAATCCAGTGCTCCTGGAAGCTATTTTTTTTCCCTTTTGGTTACCCTTGTTGTTTATCATTGTTGTTATCATTATTGTTGTTATTGCTGTTGGACAGGACAGAGAAATGGAGAGAGGAGGGGAAGACAGAGGGGGAGAGAAAGACAGACACCTGCAGACCTGCTTCACTGCCTGTGAAGCGACTCCCCTACAGATGAGGCACCGGCGGCTCCAACCGGGATCCATATGCTGTTGGTCCCTGGGCTTTGTGCCACGTGCGCTTAACCTGCTTCGCTACCGCCCAGCCCCCACCCTTTCGTTTCTAACCACGATAGCCGTGACCAAGTTTCCACTCTTTTAAGCTTTCTAGAATTGGAACGGAGCTCTATAACCTTATGTGTACTCTTTTTGTTCCATTTTCTTTTTTCCTTAACCAAGCTATCATTCAACAGAAGGGGGAGCCTAGAATCCATAGCACTTTGGAGTTGTTGATACTAGATTAGCATTATTTTGTTTCTATTCCTAAAAATGTTCCCCTTAGATTCAGTTTTGATATAAGGTAAAGAAATATGTACAAAGTTGTCATCAAGAAATATTGTAATTATTTTTAGTTGCATTGTAAATATTTTTTGATGCTTTTAAGTAAAGAGAGACTATTTTGGGGAATTCTTCCAGAAATCAGTAGATTATGGGAATGGTAGCTTTAGCTTCTCGACTTCTAGATATGTCGGTAATGCCTTAAAATGAGAAACTCATTCAGTTACTCAGAATACCAAAAGCTAAAATTCTAGTTATAAATTACTACTCTTTAAAAAGAGTCAGTGTTTGGCAGATGGTTTCTAATAGATACTTACAAATGTCTATATAACAAGTCAGAGTGCGGGAGTCGGGCTGTAGCGCAGCGGGTTAAGCGCAGGTGGCGCAAAGTACAAGGACGGGCATAAGGATCCCGGTTCGAACCCCGGCTCCCCACCTGCAGGGGAGTCGCTTCACAGGCGGTGAAGCAGGTCTGCAGGTGTCTATCTTTCTCTCCTCCTCTCTGTCTTCCCCTCCTCTCTCCATTTCTCTCTGTCCTCTCCAACAACGACAACAACAATAATAACTACAACAATAAAACAACAAGGGCAACAAAAGGGAATAAATAAACTAAATAAATTAAAAAAAATAAAAAAAAACAAGTCAGAGTGCAAGAAAATAGAAATGCAGGAGTTATTTCTAGTTTTTGTAAAAAAAAAATCAGTGATTTAGTAATAATTTACAAGATTGTAAGATAATGGTACAGTTCCACATAATTCCCCCCACCAGAGTTTCATGCCCTATACCTCCACTGGAAGATTCCTTCTTTTTTTTTTCAGACTTCATTCCTTTTTTTAAAAAATTTTATTAGTGATTTAACATTAATTTACAGGGTTGTAAGATAAACCCGCTTATTCTATAGTCTAGCAGTGTTTCCATTTTATAAATATATATTTTTTTAAAAAAAAGCTTCCTTATTCTTTATCCCTCTGGAAGTATGGACAAAAATTCTTTATGGAGTGCAGATGGTGGGAGGTCTAGGTCCCGTAATTGCTTCTGTGCTGGACATGGACATTGGCAGGTGGATCCACACCCCCAGCCTGTTTCTATCTTTCCCTAGTGCGGTAGGGCTCTGGAGAGGTGAGGTTCCGGGTCACATTGGTGAGGTCATCTGTATTTCTATTTTTTTTAATGTTTATAACGTACTTAAGTAACTTCTCAAAGGTCAGCTAGAGAGAGAACTAGGAAAAAAACCTAAGTTTCCTAATGCTAAAATTATTTGTCTGTTGGATTCAGTAATAGTTTCAGCAAATAGTTTTTTTTCTCCCCTCCATTCTGTTTCTTTGAACAAATTTTCAATTTCTGTCACAATATCTTATCCTCATTTGTTAAATAGAGGAACAAGCTACAAATACTATCGACAATTTGTAACATAAATGCTACCTTACCCTATTAAAATATATTTCATAAACTTAAACTTAAATGCTGAACATTGAGTGTTAATGTCTATAGGTAGAATTTTTAGGTCAGTATATCCAAAATTTCACGCTAACAAATATTGTAAATACAAAAAAGAAAAAAAAAAGGATACAGAAATCAGGGTGAACTATGTATATGTTGGGTCATTAAAACAATGAACACTTATGGGTGAGAGTAGATAGCCTAATGGTTCTGCAAAGGGACTTTGATGCCTGAGCTCTGAAGTTCCAGGTTCAATCCCCCACACCACCATAAGCCAGAGCTGAGCAGTGCTCTGAAAGAAAGAAAGAAAAAAGTAAAACAAATAAAACAATGAAGATTTATTTTGAATTAATTGAAAATAACTCCAGGCAGAATTTTTACTACCAAATCAGTAAGCGAGGGTGACAGTGTTGATCAGAAGTAGAAAACATCACCGCATATTTGCTGTGGGTGTCGACATGGTGTGAGAGCCTTTCTGGGAGGCAATTTGGTAAGGCGCCTAATGTTGCCAAGGTGAAAGTCCTTTGATCCACCAGTGGCACACGTAGGAATCTATTCTAAGTCCCTAATTCTGAGTGTGCTTCAAACTCTAGCAGCAGATGCTTAGCACAGCCCCTTTTGTAAAGGTACAACAGTTGCCAACAGGTCAGATACATATTAAGAAATTTATGATGCAATGCAATGGAATTCTGTATTGCCACGAAAGCAGATAGCATTTCTCTGCCACGGTGGGAGATAAGTGATGCCGATGGCCTGGACATTTAATAAGATGAGCAAGCTACAAAACCCTGCTCAGAGTGATCCTGCCAATATAGGGAGGTGCACAGATACTCGTGTCTACACACACAGGAGTTGTGATTGTCCGTCAGTGTACACAGCAAGGTGCTCACTAGCATTACGTTTAGACATTCACCAGGGTGCAGAGACAAAGAGTGGCCAACGGACAGGGTGAGGGGTGGGACCTCAGTGTCAAGACTAAAGCGTGGTGGGAGGGCAAAATGCTTCACCCGCACAGGACACTGCCTTGCCCACCTTGTGATGTTGACTCTCCTTGTTGGGGCTCATCCTGTGCAGGAATTCTTGACCAACTGGTAGGAAATCTCCAGATTTTAGCCCCTGGATCTGCTTATAACATGTGCTTATAATCACCTGATTGTGATGCATTTGTAAGGAGGCCTCAATAAAGGGTGGAAGAGTAACGCACATGTTACTGGGCACAAGGACCCAGGTTTGAGCCCACGGTCCCCACCTGTAGGGGGAAAGCTTCATGAGTGGTGAAGCAAGGCTGTAGGTGTCTCTCTCTCTCTCTCCCCCCATCCCTCTCTATCTCCCCCTCAATTTCTGACTGTCTGTATGTAATAAATAAAGATAATTTTTTTTTTAAAGAAAAGAATATAGGCTCCATTTCTTTAACCTTTCCACTCTCTGGTCTGTCTCTGCAACACTGAAGGGAGGCTTCGGCTACCAGTCCTCACAGTGTTCGCATGGCTGCTTTTTTCTCTCGCCGGGAAAGTTGTTTCCCAGTATCTGTGTCCCCATGAAAGGGGGAAGGTGGGCTAAGAGAACCGTATACCTTCCCTCAATCTCAAGTCTGTGCCACTCGTGTGTGTACTGTTTGGTGTCTCCAGGAATTTCAATGTCCCTCACTCTTACTGTAAAAGAAATAAAGTAAAGACCAGTGGGTTTTCCAGGACTTCACCTGAATTAGATTAATTCCCCTCTCCCCAGCTTCCAGTACTTAAAGAGAATAGAACACAGAGACAGGAGTTAGTGGCAGGCAGCATGGTAGACACAAAAGCTGAGTAATACCTGCATTTCTAAAGTTTTATTTATTTTATGAGGGGGAGAGAAAGTAGCAAAGCATCATTCTGACATATGGGGTGCCAGGGATCAAATCCTGAATGTAAGCCCTGCCCTGCGTCAGCTGAGCTTTCTCCCTGACTGTCAAGAGTTGGTTTTAATCCAAGATCTGAAATTGCTGCTTCTGTGCTTCTAAGTGCAACTGATTTGATTTTTTTTCTTTATTGGGGGGGGGGGGGTGGTTAATGGTTTATAGTTGACAGTAAAATAATATAGTAGTTAGGGGACCTGGTTAAGTGCACACATTACAGGGCATGAAGACCCAAGTTCAAGCCCCTGATCCCCACCTGCAGGAGGGAAACTTCACGAATGGTGAAGCAGGGCTGCAGGCGTTTCTCTGTCTCTTGCCCTCGCTATCTCTGCCTCCCGTCTCAATTTCTCTCTGTTGTTATTCCAACAACGAACAAATGAAAAGATTAAAAAAAAATACAGTGGTTGGTACAGAAACCTTTCTTAGTTTTCCGAATAACGTTCTAACCCCACCTAAGTCCCCCTCCACCATTGTGTTCCAGGACTTGAACCCCCCTCACCCCCACCCCAGAGTCCTTCACTTTGGTGCAATACACCAACTCCAGCCTAACTTCTGCTTTATGTTTTCCATTCTGTTCTTATTTTTCAACTTCTGTCTATGAGTGGGATCATTTCATACTTATCCTTCTCTTCCAAGATGAGGTGAAGAAGGTAAATTCACCATTTTTAATAGCTGAGTAGTATTCCACTATGTATATAGACCACAACGTGCTCAGCCATTCATCTGGTGTTGGACACCTGGGTTGCTTCCAAGTTTTGGCTATTACAAATTGTGCTGCTATGAACATAGCTGTACAAAGATCTTTTTGGATGGGTGTGTTTGGTTCCTTAGGATATATCCCCAGGAGAGGAATTGCAGGATCATAGGGTAGGTCCACTTCTAGACTTCTGAGAGTTCTCCAGACTGCTCTCCACAGGGGTTGGACCCATTGACATTCCCACCAACAGTTCAGGAGGGTTTCTTTGCCCCCATAACCTCTCCAGCATTTGTTGCTGCTGTCTTTTCTGATATATGACATTCTCACAGGAGTGAAGTGGTATCTCATTATTGTCTTTATTTGCATTTCTCTGATCATCAATGACTTGAAGCATTTTTTCATGTTTGTTGGCCTTTTGGATCTCTGGTGAATATTCTGTTTATATCTTCTTCCCATTTTTGAATGGGATCATTTTTTTTTTGCTTAGTTTGCTGAGCTCTTTATATATTTTGGTATTTAGCCTTTTGTTCGATGTATGGCATGTAAAGATCTTCATTGCACATGGTTTTAATTGCTACTGAATGTATTAAGCATTTCTATTATATTAAAGAAAACAGATCATGATAGACCCTGACCCAGAGGACATATGTTACTCATTCTTCCTTTCACCAGGTAAATTAATCTCACCACCTCTAAACCACTGCTCCTCTTGTGTCAGCAGGAGAGCCAAAATTAATTTTTAACTTTTCCTAAACATTTACAAACACGCCAAGTAATGGAGACATCTCCCGTATGGTGTCAGAGCTCTGGACTGCAGTGCAATAGACAACTTTATTTCACATGGTTAATATGTTCCCAAAAGACAGCACAAGCCGTGTCATGTATGTAGAGCACCAGAGATACTCACTGTGGGAATGAGAGATGAGTCATTTTGCAAAGTGGGAGAATCAGCATGTGACATAAAAAAAAAAATGGTTCTTAACCTATCTGCTTTGCAAGAACGAAATGTTTGATTCCATTTTAACTAAACGCGTTCACATAATGCATGAGCTATCATGGTCAAACGTCAGGTTTTGAAACATAAGTATGATTCGTTGATTTTTTTATCTGTGCTTATGTCTTGTACCTTGATCTCTAGTTTCCAATGTTTTCTTCCCTTCTTGCCTTTCCAAATCTTCAGCTCAGAATCAGCCAGCAGAGGGTACTGTTTGAACACTGAAGTGGACTTCCTACCTTTGTCTTGTCCATCTTCAGAGAACAGTATCTGACTAGCTAGGGATGCCCATTCAGTAGGCAGGGTGCCGGCAAGATAAGATGGATCACTGACTGGACTTCAGCCTATTGATTCAAGAAATTCCCTTTGTTCGCTGATGCTGACAAGTTTCTTCCACATGAAATAATATCTGTAGATCCTGGTAACATATATGTGAGGGAAAAAGAAGGGAGAGGAGGTGGTGAGAGTAAAAAGAAATTTGCTTCTAAATGAACCAAGTCTCACATCCTTTTTTGGTTTGGAGTTCTGAATCAGAATGGCAGACCCTCCCCTTTCTTAGCTTGCTGGCAAATGGTCCTGAAGAATTCTTGAAGTAGCAAATCATAGCATAAAACAATTGGGGCACTCCCAGTACATTGTAGATAAGGAACACAAAGGAGGGGATATTTGTTTTTGTTCTCTTTGACAGTTGAACTGAGGATCCTAGGGTTGGGGAGAGAGCACGAGACTTCTCTGTAGACGCACACACGTGCAGCTTATGCTAGTCATTTCATTTTTTTTTAATGAAAACAAAAAATTGCAAATGTTAACAATGACAAAAGAAACAGAAGCACCAGTCCAAAAAAAAAAAAAAAAGCTTCCTGTACCACTGTCTCTCCCCAATGCAGTCTCCTTCCAAATGCAGCGTTGATGGCACTTTCATTTCCGTTACTTGTTTCGGTACCTCTAAACAATGTTCGATACTGCTAGGGCTTAGCTGGTGGTTTTAGTTACATGTCTTTCCATGCTGATGTGAAGATAGAATCCATCAGTTCACTTAGTAACTCCTGTTGGTCATATCTCTGTCTTTGTTACCTACACAACTTTAGATAAAACTTTTTTTTTTTTTATGAGAGCTGTTTTGAGCAACATTTAAGTGCTTATTCCTTTGGTAATAGATACTTTTTGTTACCTTCTCAAGTTTTTTGTTCCACCTCTTTCCTAAATTTTGTAATCTGTGCCTTGAAAACAGCAAGACTGTTAAAGTCTGCTCTCTAATTGTAATCCTACCCTTTGGGTCTATAGTTTGAGTCTAAAATGGTAAACAATAAGTGGTATTTACATTGGAGCACACTACTGTTTATGGCAGTGTTACACAGTATATTATACTTGTGTGACCTTTTGGTTTCCTGGGGCTTCTAGTTGCATTTTTTTCTCGTACTAGTTAACACTCTCCTCCCTCTCCCCCCCCCCCCCCCCGTGATTCATTCAACAATTTCATTAAATTTTTTTTCCAGAAACTTCTTTCTTTTGAAGCCCTTCATCTTGTTTGTGTTTCTCCTCTGGCCTGCTGCTCTGCTATCACATTGATGCTACCTGTCTTTTTGTTTCCTCCTTTCTGGAGCTGGTCTCTCCTCTTCACTGTTTACTGTTTTTGCTGCAGTATCTTCCTTCCTTTCTTTTTGTAAAAACCGAGGTAACATGATTTACGAGACCGTGTAAGTTTTAGGGGTACAAGTTCACACCTCTTCAAATGTATGTCATCTCACCACATCCACCATCAAAGTGACAATATCCCTCCACCGCAGTTCATTCTATTTTTTCCCCACTGTTTCAAATCACCCTTCCTTTCCGTTGGCAACCTCAGATCTATAGGCAGAATCCAAAGTCTCTGGGTTTATTTCCTTTTGGCTTTGTCTGCTCCCTTGATTGCTTATTTATTAATCACATATGAGTGAGCTTATCCAAGATTTTTCTTTTTTCTCACTTCATATGGCACAACCTCCTCCAGCTCCATTTATATCGTAGCAAGAGACCAGATTTTTTGGCTTTTCTTACAAGAGAGTAAAAGTCCATTGTCCATAAAACTTCTAACAATGCCATGTTTGTGCCGTGGTTCTGAATTTCGGAATGTGTGGAAGCCGGTACATGGGACTGCGATTCATGTTCCCACTTGAGTAATACTTTAATCAGATCAATAAAAGTTGAAAACACTGCTTCTCAGAATCTTAAAGGCATTATTCCTTTCTCTTGCACACCCTCGCCCCCACATGGATGGTGTGATGCTTAATGCCAGTCTGAGTCTCATTCTCTGACACTTTTTTCTTCCTGCTTTTCCTTCAGCAAGATGCCTAGTGGCATCCTCTGTAAAGTCAGTGGAGGACTGTTGCAATGTCAAGTTTTAAAGCAAAACTCTCTTGCATAATTCACATATTTAATTTGTTTTTTAATATTTTATTACTTATTGGATAGAGACAAGGAGAACTTGAGAGGGAAGGATGAGAGAGTTAGAAAGAGAGAGAGAGAGACGAAGAGACACCTGCAGCAGCCCTGCTTCACTGTTCATGAAGCTTCACCCCTGCAGATGGGGACCGGGGGTTGAACCCATATCCTTGTGTATTATAACACGAGTGCTTAACCAGGCATGCCGTCACCTGGGCCTGCATAATTTGAATAAACATTTTCCTTCCCCTCCATTTTGTTAGTAATTTTTTATTAGTCTCCCTGGTTTAATCCTTTCTTTCTTTCCCTCCCTTTCTTCCTTCCTTCCTTCCTTTCCTTCCTTCCTTCCTTCCTTCCTTCCTTCCATTTTTTTTTTTTATTGCCACCAGGGTTATTGCTGGGACTTGGAGTCTACTCTATGAATCCACCACTTCCAGCAGCCATTTCCCCCCCTATTTTACCATTGGACAGGACAGAGAGAAATTGAGAGAGGAGGGAGAGATAGAAAGGGACAGAGACAAAGAGACACTTTTATCCCTTCTTCACTGCTTGTGAAGCTTTTCCTCTGCAGGTGGGGAGTGGAGGGTTGAACCCAGGTCCTTGCACATGGTCATAGATTGCCCTTGAACCCAGGTCCTTGCACATGGTCATAGATTGCCCTTGAACCCAGGTCCTTGCACATGGTCATAGATTGCCCTTGAACCCAGGTCCTTGCACATGGTCATAGATTGCCCTTGAACCCAGGTCCTTGCACATGGTCATAGATTGCCCTTGAACCCAGGTCCTTGCACATGGTCATAGATTGCCCTTAGCCATGTGCCCCACTGCCGAGCCCCCTATTTTTATTTTCTAGGACATTTTATTCTATTTTTTTTTTTAAAAACATCTTACAAGTAATTTTATCTTCTAAAACCTTTCTTTTGGCAAACTTTTTTCTTTTAAGTCAAGACTTCCCCATCTCAGCTCGTTCTTTTTTTCATGATTCCCTATTACCCACTAAGAGACACACTGCAGCCGTTGTCACTCAAAGGATGTTAGAATTTCTGAGTGTCTCTGTTTATTTTAAAATGAGTATTTCCTGTTTATTGCTCTCAGCCAGAATCTCCCACACCAGGGACTTTTCAGATGTGTGGGGGCATTTGGTCTCTGGTTCTCCTGTCGGGTGGAGGGTGGAGGTAAGATCTTCACTGAGGTCACTGATGTTGTGACCTTCACCATGATTGAATCAGCTGTTTCACAGGCAGAATTCACACTGATGTCTCCTGTTGTTCAGTCTCGTGTACCCCTTCCACCACTCTGATGTCTGAGCATCCTGAATTCTGAGAATCTCAGTGATTCTTGTAGGCAGTCTGACACTGTCTCAGTGACTATATCTCATAGCTTCTCTTTATCTTGTTGAGCTAATTCTTTCTTAGATGTTTTTGATTTGTCAGCAAGTCTCCTTCCACTTGGAATTTTCCAAACATTTGCCAAAGTCTTCTTTTACCGCTTAATGATCACTTCATATTCTTCCTTTGTTTCAGGAGTTCACACCAATGCTTATTCCTTTACTGACTTCTGGATGGAAGAGAATAGAAACACACCTGCATAGTTGTCATCGTTACGTGAAAGCTCCTGGGAACTTTTAAATGCATATTTATATGAGCTGAAGTTTTTAGATGTCTCTTCAGTAGTTATTTATAAACACACCATTTGTAAATGTTTTTTTCCTCAGTGGACAGATGAGGATATCTTTTAAGCATGTGTCTTGTCTCTCTTTTCTTAATAGTCGAAGTTCCAGTAACACTTTAAACATCTGTTTACTTCTTTTTGGTTAGGTTTAACTTCAAATCATGATGCTTGCAAACAGCAGCATAAAGTATGTACTTTCACTATTCCATTCCACACGATCGATGCCATTTCTGAAGGAGATATTTGATAAGTTGAAGGTCAGGACACCCATAGCTTTCAGTGCTTGCTCTCTGAAGTCAAACTATGACTTATAGGTACTTGGAGACTTACTGATAAATAATATGTCCATAGAATTTAAAATCCTAGGGAGTCAGGCGGTAGCACAGTGGGTTAAGTGCACGTGGTGCAAAGTGCAAGGGCCAGCATAAGGATCCGGGTTCCAGCCCCCGGCTCCCCACCTGCAGGGGAGTCATTTCACAGGCGGTGAAGCAGGTCTGCAGGTGTCTGTCTTTCTCTCCCCCTCTCTGTCCTCCCTTCCTCTCTCCATTTCTCTCTGTTCTATCCAACAACGACGACATCATCAACAACAATAATAACTACAACAATAAAAACAACAAGGGCAACAAAAGGGGAAATAAATATTTAAAAAAAAAACTTAAAAAAATCCTGTTTCCACAGGGCTTCATGTATAATACTTTATTTATTGTTAAGATAGCACTTTAAATTTACTTTTAAAATACTGACTTATGGGGACTGGGTGGCGGCGCACCTGCTTGAGGGCACATTACAGTGCCAAGGACCTGGGTTCGAGCTCCTAGTTCTCACTTGCAGAGGGAAAGTTTTGGGAATGGTGAAGCAGGGCTTCAGATGTCTCTCTTTCTCTCGCTCTCTCTGTCACCCATTCCTTCCCTCTCAATTTCTGTCTGACTCTATCCAATAAATAAATAAAGGTAATAACAAAAAATTTAAAAATATATTGACTTTTTATTTATTTTATTTGATAAGACAGAAGTTGAGAGGGAAGAAGGAGATGGGGAAAGAGAGAGAGAGAGAGAGAGAGAGAGAGAGAGAGAGAGAAGCAACTGTAGCACTACACCACCACTCATGTAGCCTCCTCCCTGCAGCTGGGAAGCAGGGCCTTGAACCTGGTTCCTTGCATATTGTAGCATGTGCACTTAACTGGATGGGCTACTGTCCCTGTCTGCAATACTTTACTTTTAATTGGGATTGTATTTAAAAAAAAACATAATTAAAGCTTTTCCTGAGAATTTGTTAAGGATGTATTTCCGGCGTCTCTCCTAGTGAGCTCTATGAAAAACTTCCTGTGGTCAAGCATGACGTCACATTGCCTCAAAACATGGGGGGAGGGGTGGCAGGCAGCAGTAGAGTCAAACTAGTCTCTTAAAATTGCCTTCAACCACTCTGTATATCTTCTTGCATTTTAGGTCAGCTAAATTGGCTCATAGTATTTAAAACTATATTAATTATGGTATTTTATAACAAGGTTAGGCAGTGTATGTTTCCCACTTGGGAAAGAAAGACAATTATGCTTGAATGTAGGTCACCTTTAAGAAACTCTCTTAGGCCTTGTGGGAGCCACGCTTCCTGAAAATTCAGGAATTTGTAAGGAAGATGCTATCTTTATATTCAAGGAGATTTATATTCAACTAGCTCTCTCATCCTGTGACCCATTTCTTCTGGTCAGATATATATATATATATTTTATTTAAACTGTTTTTGTGGGTGAGTGTTTTCAAGAAGTGGAACTTGCATGATTACCTGTTAGGCAATTTGTGACAGTTGTGGTAGCCCTGAATTGGCTCTTGGAAACTGATGAGTGCAGCAGTACCAAAGGGGAGTTGTCTAGGGCTGGTATCATATGCATATAATTTATTTTACTACCCCCAAGAGTGCTTTCTTTCTTCCATTCTTGCTCCTCCAGGGTTATCTTCGGGGCTCAGTGCCGGCACTACGAATCCACTACTCCTGGTGGCCATCTTTTTTCTCCATTTGATTTGACAGGCCAGAGAGAAATATGGAGAGGAAGGGAAGATAGAGAGGGAGAAGAGAAAGAAAGACAACTGTAGACCTGCTTGTGAAGTGTACCTCTTCCCCCAACAGGTGGGGATCCAGGGACTCGAACCCAGATCCTTGCAGTTTGTACTATGTGGGCTTAACCAGGTGCACTACTGCCCATCACTACACCACCCCAAACATAGTGTGACTTATGCTGATTTTTAAAATTGTAATATGAGGGGTGGTGTTAATGGTTCCCAGTACAATTATTGATACTTGCATGCAGTTTCTCCCCTCCCCATGGCAGATGTCTGCAGAATGCTTTCACTCTCACTGGGGTCCTTTGTCACTCAGGTACCAAGGCCCAAGGCCCTCTCCACCCTCGTCCTTTACCTCCTTCCTCAGTCTTTTGCTTTGGTGCAGTAAACTTTATGCTGACTTTTACGCATATGGTCGCTTTGTATATTTATATGGTCGCTTTAGCCTTTGCCCTTGAAACACACCAGCCCTCAGTGTTTGCTTTTCCCTGATCTTTATTGGTTTTAGCATCACCGAATGGCAAGTCTGCAAACATTTGACATAAGGTTTTGATATAAATTTGTATTATCAAGAGAAATCTCTGTTGTACCTAAATTAATCATTTTAATTGAGGCATTAAAATTGTTCTGGGTGGAGGAAGACTTAGGTGGGTTAACGTGTTTTGCAAAAACTGAGAAATTTTGCACATGTACCAACCGGTATTTAATGTTGACTGTAAAACATTAATCTCCCCAATAAAAAAAAATCGCTCTTATCACCAGTTTTCCTACCCCTCCTAAATCCACTCCTTACCTTGGGGAGAAAGGCTGCAACAAAATAACAGTCTTTGAGGAGTCTTTGCCTCTTCACAGTAGAAGTGGCTTTTTGCTGCTCTAGTTAGACTTCCTTAGAATGGGCAATGACTTTGACAAGATAAGTAGCAAAATAAACCTCAGTTTGCAATATTCAGAGTAAAGCTTTGATTTCAACACTACTGTAAGTGGTTTAGATTGTGTGTTGGGGTACAATAGAATTTGAGAGGGGGGAGACAGAGATCTCCTTTTTAGTTCTAAACGGACTGAGATTTTTGTCACCTTGAAATAGGTCTGTTTTCAGTTATTTTCATTTCTGCCTTATTACCAATAGGCTATAAGGAGGCACCTATGGAAAATGATGGGAATGGATTTTTTAAAAAATATATATTTATTTATTGAGTAGAGACGTTCAGAAATTGAGAGGTGGGGGTAGATAGAGGAGAGAGACAGAGAGACACCAGCAGCCCTGATTCACCACTTATGAAGCTTTCCCCCTGCAGGTGGGGACTGGGGGCTTGCACCTGCGTCCTCGTGCCCTGTAACGCGTGCGCTCAACCAGGTGCGCCGCCGCCCGGCCCCTGGGAAAGAATTTTATGGCTTGTATTTCTCTTCGTTTCTTCTCCATCTTAAAGTATTGAGGTCCTCGAACATAAAGTGAGATTTTGACTTTAAGGAAGATATCATAAAGTGAATGCACTTACAGACTAGTGGTTTAGATTTCTTACCCATGCTGCTGCCAGCATATACTTGGCCTGCAGGACTGATGCTTAGTGATTCAGTTTATGCTTATTTCCTTTGTTAATTCATGTCTTTTCTCTGTGACTGTATGAAATTGATACCCTCAGACCAGCTTTATTCTCAGTCTCCTAAAGGAAAGTCTCGGGTCTTTTCTTTCTTTTTAAAATGTTTTTAAATTAGTGATTTAATATCGATTTACAAATTTATAAGATAACAATTATATAATTCCACACCATTCCCACCACCAGAGTTCTGAGTCCCCATTCCCTCCGTTGGAAGCTACAGCAGTTCTCCCAAAGTCACAGATATGGGTTGACTACTATTTCTATCTATATTTAGATACATTTGCCCATTTTTTCCACAGTCCTGCCCTCTCTTCCTTTCTAAGTCACACCTGTATCAATTACTACTTCAGAATATCCTTCCGTTTTTCCTCTTCTCTCTCCAGGCCCTGATGGAGTTGGAGTTCAGAGCCCTCTGGTCATCTTTCCCCTATCATTTCTCCCCCTGCTGGGGGAGAACCAAAATTCTTTTTTTTTAAAAAATATTTTATTTTATTTATTTATTCCCTTTTGTTGCCCTTGTTGTTTTATTGTTGTAGTTATTATTGTTGTTGTCATTGTTGTTGGATAGGACAGAGAGAAATGGAGAGAGGAGGGGAAGACAGAGAGGGGGAGAGAAAGACAGACACCTGCAGACCTGCTTCACCGCCTGTGAAGCGACTCCCCTGCAGGTGGGGAGCCGGGGTTTGAACTGGGATCCTTATGCCGGTACTTGTGCTTTGCACCACCTGCGCTTAACCCGCTGTGTTACAGCCCGACTCCCCCAAAATTCTTTTTGGACAGCAGAAGGTGGGAGATCTGTTCTCCCACTGGACATGGGCATTGGCAGGTTGATCCATACTTCCAGACTTTCTTTCCTTAGGCAGGGCTCTGGAGAGGTGGGGTTCCAGGACACACTGGTGAGGTCTTCAGCCCAGGGAAGTCAGGATGGACTCATAGTAGCATCTGCAACTTGGTGGCTGAAAGGTGGTAAGGTATAAAGCAGGACTAGATGATTAGTGACCAGGAACCAAGAAGTCAGAATAGAGCAGATGAGTATAAGGAATCTTATCAGAGTGGAAAGAAGTGAGGAAATCTCTTCTAGGTATATTCCTAGGGGCCTAGGACTATTGTAGATTTTGCTTGTGTTTGATGGTTAACATGGAGTTGGACAAAAATATTATCTGCAGAGATAGTGTCAGAGTTGAGAATAGGGTTAGAAAGTTGGATCGGGGCAGAGAAAAAAAATCTATGTGGAGTCTTTTTCTCCATTGGCGTTTCCATGGTGTTCATGTCACACTCTGGCTCCTGTGCACAGCAGAAGACTCACAGCAAGAGGAAGATGATGTCGTCAAGAGCCTAGCTCCGCTGGGCTGCATGTCTTGCGTTTTGAACACAAAAAGAATCCCATCCCGTATACAGAATTCAGAAGCTCTAGTTCTTCCTTGGCCTGTTCAGAACCATTCTAGTCTCCATTTGGGAGTTGTTTTGTGATGATGCATAAACAGTGTGTGAATTCCTTAGGGATTTGAATATTACGTTAAAAGTTGCTCTGAGACAGCTCTTAGCAATCTGTGCGTGGTGATGCTGTAACCCAGTACTGTTTGTCTTTAGGTGTGTGATAAGTTTAGCTGATCCTGGGAGTTGGGCTGTAGTGCAGCGGGCTAAGCGCAGGTGGCGCAAAGCACAAGGACCGGCATAAGGATCCCGGTTCGAACCCCGGCTCCCCACCTGCAGGGGAGTCGCTTCCCAGGCGGTGAAGCAGGTCTGCAGGTGTCTATCTTTCTCTCCTCCTCTCTGTCTTCCCCTCCCTCTCTCCATTTCTCTCTGTCCTATCCAACAACGACAACAACAATAATAACTACAACAATAAAACAACAAGGGCAAAAAAAGGGAATAAATAAATAAAATAAATATAAAAAAATTTTAAAAAAAGTTTAGCTGATCCCATAGACTCTGATTCAAATTGCATGGCCCTTGTTAGACGAAGAACATTTTCTACCTCTTCATGATTCTTCCCTGGTCTCAAAGCATGGACTCTGTCTGTCTGTCTGTATTTCTTTTTTATATTTATTTATTTTCCCTTTTGTTACCCTTGTTTTTTTTATGGTTGTTGTAGTTATTGTTGTTATTGATGTCATTGTTGTTAGAAAGGACAAAGAGAGATGGAGAGAGGAGGGGAAGACAGAGCAGGGAGAACCTGGATCCTTATGCTTTGTGCTTAACCTGCTGCACTACCGCCTAACTCCCATATAGATTTCTTTATTGGGAGATTGATGGCTTGCAGTAGACAGTAAAATACAAGTTTGTACATGTGTAACATTTCTCAGTTTTCCACATAATAATTTAACCCCCCACTAGGTCCTCCTCTGCCCTCATGTTCCAGGGCCTGGGCCCCCCCCCCCCCCACTCCAGGGTCCTTTATTTTGGTGCAATACACCAACTCCAATCCAAGTTCAGCTTAGCATTTCCCCTTTGTTCTTATTTTTCGACTTATGTCTATGGGTGAGATCATCTCCTATTCATCCTTTTCTTTCTGACTTATCTTGCATAACGTGATTAGCAAGGATTTTATTTTTTAACAAGATTTGTAAACTGTCCAGTTTGATCTCCACTCAGAGATTTCACTCAGAACCTAGGCAGGATACTGGAATATTGCTTTCATCAAGGTTGACACTGTCTAAGGAAAGAATGCAGTTTGAAGGAGAAGCAGTGAGCATCATGTTTTAAGGGCGCAGCTGAGTGTGAGGAGTCCATTTAGGTCTCATAGGTCAGCCCCAGGTAATTGTGGGGAGCCTTTCTTAAATGCTGGAGAAAAGTGAGACTCATCAAGAGGGAAAGACTTCATCTCTTTTGTTTATTTGTATTCTTAATTTATTGTATTAGTGATTTCATATTGTTTTACAACATTATGGGATAATAGGGCTATAATTCTGCTCTGTTCCCAACTCCAAAGTTCTGAATCCCCAACCCCTTCACTGGAAGCTGCAGTAACCCTTCCAAGTTCCATAGGTTGACGATTATTTCTATAACTGTTTGTCTGTATTTATATTTATTTGTTCACTTCTTCCATGGTCCTTCTTTCTCTTCCCCTCCAAGTCAAACCCACATGTACTGCCACTTTCTTTTCCTTTTTCTTTCTTTTTTTTAAAAAATATTTTATTTATGAGAAAGATAGGAGGAGAGAGAAAGAACCAGACATCACTCTGGCACATGTGCTGCTGGGGATCGAACTCAGGACCTTATGCTTGAGAGTCCAAAGCTTTACCACTGCACCACCTCCTGGACCACAGCACTGCCACTTTCTTTTCTTTTTTTTTAATTTTTATTTATTTATTCCCTTTTGTTGCCTGTTGTATGCTTTACATTGGGTTGTTCTAGCGCTCCCCCACCAAGAGGATTGGATCAGTCTTGCTAATTTCGAGGGCCGCTTGGCCCCGCCCAAAAAGAACCCGGAGAGGGTTCCTGAGTTTGAGAGTAAGAGAGAGTGCTTGCACCAGCAGAGTTCTGCTTGGTGATTAGTTTGTTTTAGTTTATGAATCGTTGTTCCTGAATAAAGAAATACAGCTTCCCTGCCCAGCTGTTGTCTCCTCGTCTCTGTTACCCGCCCGTGAAGCCAGCCCGGCCAGCAAGAGCCCCCAAATTTTAACAACAGTTGCCCTTGTTTTTTTATTGTTGTAGTTGTTGTTGTTACTGTGTTGGATAGGACAGAGAGAAATGGAAAGAGGAGGGGAAGACAGAGAGGGGGACCAGTTTCACCGCCTGTGTAGTGACTCTCCTGCAGGTGGGGAGCCGGGGGCTCAAACTGGGATCTTTATGCCGGTCCTTGTACTTTGCACCGCCTGCACTTAACCCGCTAGCACTGCCACTTTCATATGCCCTTTTTCCCCTCTTCTCTCCCTGGTTCCTGATGGAGTTGAGTTCAGGGCCTTCTGATCATCTTCCCCTATCATTTCTCCCCCTCTGGGAGTCTGGACCAAAATTCTTTTTGGGGTGGAGAAGGTGGAAGTTCTGGCTTCTGTAGTTGATTCTCCACTGGATGTGGGTGTTGGTAGGTGCATCCACACCCCCAGCCTGTTTCTATCTTTCCTAGGCGGGGCAGGGCTCTGGAGAGTAAAGACTTATTTGTGAGGTCATCTGCCCAGGGAAGTCAGGATGGAATCATAGTAACATCTGCATGTTGGTGGCCGAAAGGCAGTAAGATATAAATCAGGACAAAGTGTTTCATAAACAGGAGCCAAAAAGTAGGAATAGAGAGATCTTGGGGTGGAATGAAAGTCTGAAGTTTATTTTTGGTATGTTTCAAGGGGCACAGGACTTTAGTAATTTTTGTCTAGGATTAATAGCTAATGTGCAGGTGGATTATAACTATTGTCTGGGAAGATGGTATCAGAGTTGAGAATAGAACTAGAAAGCTGGATTAGGGCAGAGAGTAGCTTCCAAACTTAAGACAGTATATAAATACAATTAACTGTTTACTCTATCAATCTTTGTAAACCCCTAGGATGTCCTGTTAAGTTATATAAAGGACAGAATAAATACAAGTGTTTCTGAGCCTATCAGAATTCGTAAAAAGGTAGGCATTTATGTAGATCAAAAAAGAATTTGAGGTAACAGAAATGGTGAAGAATGTGTAAAGAGTAGGAAAGGGTGAAAGTAAGTTAAAAATTCTTGTACCTTTTCCTGTCTAAGTAACACTCGTTTGAAATGATAATTGTAGGGTCTTTGGAGGGAGATTTTTAGACTCAAGAGCTAAGTGTCTTTTTTAATACTCAAGTTATTTCTGTGAGGAGCTGAGTAATCTTTGGATGATTTCAAATCTTTGCAACATCACTTTTGGTAACCTGATTACAAGCCTTTGGATATAGATCACATACCATAAAACAGCTACAACGGCTTGGTGTTTTCCATTTGTTTGTTTGTTTTAATGCTCACAACAATTATGTACGGTTGCACTTGGGTTTTATCCATAATGTTTCTTGCTTCCATGATAATCTCTAGAGCCCTGAGCCCTGGGACTGAATCCAACAAAACAGTAGGCCAGTGTTGGAAGAGAAAGAAGTTGTTGCCCAGATCACCACAAAGAGAAATGAGAGAAAAGAAATTCTTTTCAGGGTAAAGGATCTCAAACTATTTGTTGCTGTTGTTGTTGGTGGTTGCCAAGGGGGACAGGGATTCACCACACTGGACCAACTTTTTTAGGTAGAAACACCACAGCATCAATGTTTCTCCCGTGCTGTGGAATCACGGATTTAAACCCTGCTGGTTTATCTTTACTTATAGTATTTATTTATCTTTTTTTTTTTTTTTTTTGCTTCTAGACTTACCTCTGGGGTTTGGTTCTTGCACTACAAATCCTCTGCTCCTGGTAGCCATCTTTTCCATTTTTTTTTTTTATTGGATAAGACAGAAAGAGGTTGAGAGGGGAGGGGAAGATAGAGAGGGAGAGAGAAAGAGAGACACCTGCAGACCTGCTTCACCACTTGTGAAGTGACCCCTTCTGTGGGTGGGGGGAGCCAGGGGCTTGAACCTGGATCCTTGCTCAGGTCCTTGCTCTTAGTACTGTGTGCTCTTAGCCAGGTGCACCACTGCCTGTTCCCCTAAACCCTGCTTGCTTACATGACAGCACGAAAGTAGCTTCCCAGGCAAGCTATCTCACTAAGCCCTCCAAATCTTACTCGTGTGTGAAAACTGTGCTGTTATCTTTGGGAGGTGGGACAGTGAGGACACAGAACTCTGATGATGGGTGCGGTGTGGAACCTGTAATCCCACAATCCTATAACCTACTATAATCACAAATAAAAAAATTAAAAAAATGAAGTAATCAGTGAAAACCAAATCTTCTATTAGTGAGGAGCAGTAAGTGGGTGAAAGGAGGAACCAGCATAGGGGTGACATTTGACTGAGCAAGTAAAGTGCTCAGTACCTCAGCCTTAGTAGATGCTTTTGCATTTTTCCATTTCGTTTGATGTTGTGAAATTTTGCAGGCTTTATTACCTACATGATTAGAGTTATGGAAACTGGAGAGAGAGAGAGGGAGAGGGAGAGAGATTGAGAGGCTAAGAAAACTGCTGAATGTCTCTGGGCAGACTGTCTCATCAATGTGTCCTGGACCTCACCTCTCCAGAGCCCTACCCCACTAGGGAAAGATAGAAACAGGCTGGGGGTGTGGATCCACCTGTCAACACTCATATCCAGAGCAGAAGCAATTACAGAAGCCAGACCTTCCACCTTCTGTACCCCATAAATAATTTTGGTCCACACTCCTAGTTGGGGAGAAATGATAGGGAGAAGATGACCAGAGGGTTCTGAACTCCAGCTCCATCAGGGCCCAGAGAGAGAAGAGAAAAAAGGGAGGGACATTAGATGTAGGTGTGACTTGGAATAAAAAAATAGAAGATGGGACCATGGGAAAACAAATGGGCAAATATAGACAAATAAAAACAGATAGTTGTAGAAATAATAGTTAACCCATATCTGTAACCTTAGAACTGCTGTCGCTTCCAATGGAAGGAATGGGGATCCAAAACTCTGGTGGTGGGAACGGTGTGGAGTTGTACCCCTGTTATCTTGTAGTGCAATGTTAAATCACTAATGAAAAATTAAAAAATAAAAAACTGCTGAATGCCCCCCAGCAAGTGTGAGGGGAGAGCTTCTGTTAAGCTCTGTCTATTTCACCGCAGGGAGGTATTGTCGAGTTGAAGTGTTGTTAATGGCCGCTATAGATCTCTCACCGCTTAGTTCATATCAACTGTCCAGTGGTCCTGGGTGATGAACTAATCCTATCTTCAAGCACCTGGAAAAAAATTAAAGCCTGGAATTCATTGATCGCTGATCAGTTTCACCCGCATCCTGGGGCTCAGATATCCAAGTAGCGCAGTGTTATCCTAGCACCTGGGGCTGCAGCCTGGTGTACACCGTGCTGCACTGCTTTGCCGTATGGAGGGCCCAGGTTCAAGCCTTGTTCCCACTGCACTGAAGGAATCTCCATTGCTGTAGTCTCTCTCATCCTCTCAGTCTCTCTATTAAAAATTTTAAAAAAAAATGGCAACAGGTATGAGATACAGAAGTAAATACTTTGGTTATCTACATGGACTTGCTCTCACTTTTTAGAGTTCTTAAAATTTTTCTTCTTTTTTTTTTAGACACCTGCAGAACTGCTTCACTGCCTGTGAAGTGACTCCTCTGCAGGTGGGGAGCCAGGGGCTCGAACCGGGATCTTTAAGCTGGTCCTTGTGCTTCGCACCCTGTGCACTTAACCCGCTGCGCCACCGCCCAACTCCCAGAGTTCTTAAAAATTTTTTTAAAATGTATTATTGAATTGAGACAGAGAAATTGATAGTGGAGCGGGAGATAAGAGAGAGGGAAAGAGACAGAGAGATACCTGCAGCCCCTGCAGGTGGGGACCAGGGGCGTGAACCTGAGTCCTTGTTCACGGTAATGTGAGCAGTTAACCAGGTGCACCACCACCTGGCCTTTACATAGACTTTCTCAATGAGTGAATCTGGGTTCAGTGTAGGATGGATCTCCAGGGGGCGCCCTCATCGATGGATTCTTTCACAGGTGCATGAGTGGTCTTAGACAGCCCGTCACCCTCTGCAAATGCCATCTATTTCTTATCCCCCCCCCCCCCCACTTTGGGAGAGTTTGCTTGATTCCACTTCTGCTAAGAGAAGATTAACAGAACACTTTAAAAAAACTTGTGATATTTCCATTTGGGGATGTGGGCAGTTTCTTAAGAAGTGGAGTGCACTTTTCTTCTCTTAAGGTTTTAATTTAGAATGCCCTCAAGGCACATGCATGAATGAAAGGTAAGTTTGTAAAGAAATAATATAGTAAAGTTTATTTAAAGAAATTTAGCAAACAGTGCTGCATGTTTTTTTTTCTTCCAGGGTTCTCATTGGGGCTCAGTGCGTGCACTATGAATCCACAGCTTTTGGAGGCTTATCTTTTATTTACCCCACTGTTGTTGTTGTTGCTATTGTTGTTTTTGTTGTTGTTGTAGCTGCTGCTGTTGTTGGATAGGACAGAGAAAAATTGAGAGAGGAGGGAAAGACAGAGAGGAGGAAAGAAAGACACCTGCAGATCTGCTTCACTGATTGTGTAGTGACCCCACCCCTGCAGGTGGAGAGCCGGTGGGTGGTGGGGCTCGAACTGGGGTCCTTGAGTGGGTTCTTGCACTTTGCACTATGTGCACTTAGCCCGCTGTGTTACTACCAGATCCCCACTGCTGTGTTTTCAAAGGCACATATGCATATGAAGAGACATGTCTAGGTGGAGCTCTAGCAGACGCTGGGGAAACACTCGCTGTTGTCGCTGGTGACCACATGAGCTTCTGTCCAGTTCCTGTTATTATTAGTACTTTGTCTGGAGCCCGTGGCCATGTATTATTATCAGAATAACTATGTTAGAAGAGGTACGTTTCATCAAGGATGGTAAAAAGCCTTTTGCTGCCATCTAATATTCTGATCAGAAACAGAATTGGAGGCTGGGAGGTGGTTCTGTGGTATTTGCTTTGCATGCATGAGGCCCAGGCAGCACATGAAATAAAGAAACACTAAAAACAAAAACAAAAAGTCATAAGTGGGGAAGCAGTTACTCTTGTCCTTTTCTCTCCCCTTTTCTCTCTCTTTCTCAGCCAATGAAGAAGAAATAGAAATGGACACAGAATGGCCTGGTGGCTGAGAATAAGGACAATAGTTCTCTGGCGCTTGGACTTAGTTTCTGCTCTTAAACTCACCAGCCTTGTGCCAGTAGAGTAATTGCCTTTTTTTTTTTTTTTTTTTTGCCAAGGCCATTTTACCTGTAAATGGATATGAAAGAATAGCATCGGTGTTATTTTTAAAATTAGAAATAGTAACCAAATATCTTTCTGCTTTCTCCTTATCTTAGGTTTTTCCTCTTTCATGCATTGGGGAGTAATTTGCTTCCATAAATTTGAAGTTTGACAGAAAGGAGAAAATATTTATATTTTATAAAATTCTATCTCGTACTTTAAAAAGCCACTTTAGGAGGCAGATTTGGCATGAAATCAGTTGCACACTTTTCAAGCACATGGTTTAAAATCCACTTCTGAGTAAGAAAGCTCAACTCACTTTCCACCGAAGCTCTTATTGAAGTGTCAGTTTATCTTTTTCCTGTCTTCAAAATTAAATTTGCCAATGGCATGGTCTTACTTCCCTTAATCACTCACCTTGTGGCGAAGTCCATTCTCAGTACCTCTCAGATGGAATTACTGTCAACTGGAATTTCCACTGGACACTTTCCTGGTCTTTCCTGACTTGGGTTCTTTAGGACACTTGCCAAGGTTGCGATGTCCTGTCATCTGGAGCTATTCTTGGCCTCCTTAACAACACACCCTTCACTGGCCCCTCTCCCACTGCCAACTTGGTTCCCCCTCAGTCACCTTGCTCTAGCTGTACCTGGGTTGGCATTCCCCTGGGTCCGCCCATCACTGTCTCTAATAAATGTTTTTATTGACTAGGACAGAGATAAATTGAGAGTGCAAGCAAAGATAGAGAGGGAGAGAGAAAGACACTTGCAGACCTGCTTCACCGGCTTTGAACTGACCCCCCCCTGGAGGTGGAGTGCTGGGGGCTTGAAAGTGGATCCTTGCATGGCTTCTTGTGCTTTGTACTATGTGCATTTAACACAGTGCAGCACCACGCACCCCCCCTGCTCATCTTCTGTAGGTCCTCGTTCTCCCTGAGTAAACTTGTATTTGTTCAATTTGTAGTTTCGACTGTAGGCGGACTGTGGAGTCACATATGAATAATTTCAGCTTAGATCTCTTTTCTTCTTCTAGTTCTTCTTCTTCTTCTTCTTCTTCTTCTTCTTCTTCTTCTTCTTCTTCTCCTCCTCCTCCTCCTCCTCCTCCTCCTCCTCCTCCTCTTCCTCCTCCTTCTTCTTCTTCTTCTTCTTCTTTTTCCCTTCAGGGTTATTACTGGGGCTCAGTGCCTGCACCATGAATCCACTGCTCCTGGAGGCCATTTTTTCCCCCTTCTGTTGCCCTTGTTGTTGTAGCCTTGTTGTTATTATTGTTATTGTTGACATCGTTCATTGTTGGATAGGTCAGAGAGAAATGGAGAGAGGAGGAGAAGACAGAGGGGGGAGAGAAAGACAGACCTGCAGACCTGCTTCACCGCCTGTGAAGCGACTCCCCTGCAGGTGGGGAGCCAGGGGCTTGAACCGGAACCCTTAGGCCAGTTCTTTCACTTTGTGCCACTTGCACTTGACCCACTGCACTACTGCCTGACCACCTAGGCCTCACTTCTGACGTCAGACACGTGCCTATTGGACATTTCTACCTGTCCATACCATAGGCAAAGAAAACATAGTCTCTCTGACTGGTGGCATAGCTCGTGTTGCTTTGCTCTGTGCAGGATCCAGTTTTGAGCCTGGTCCCCACCACATGGGAGGAAGCTTTGGTGCTGCGGTCTCTCTCTTTCTCTGACTCTTTGTTTCTTTATCTGAAGAAATATAATGCCAGAGTGGTAAAGGATGAGGAGGAGGAGGATGACGATGATGATGATGAGGAGAAGGAGGAGGAGGACAAGAGCAAGAAGAACAAAAACAAGAAGAATGATCTAAACTACATGGCCCCCAAAGTCCACTGTAACTCTACTTAAAGCAGTCAGAATGTGGGTATGATGCAGGCACCCTGACAATTGGATAAAGAAGATTTAGTCTCTATATACTGCAGAATACTGCTCAACAATAAAAATGATGAAACATTGCCATTTTTAACAACATAGATAAAACTTGAGGGAAGGATACTAAGTGAAATAAGGCAGAACGAAAAAGACGGTTCTTCTCCTATGTGGCTTTCAAGAAACACAGCAACGAACAGACAAAAAAGCAAAGCAAATCCTTGGTCCCTGATGACAGAGTGTGGGTTACAGAGGGCAAGGATGGAAGAAGACTGGCATAGAGGAAGTCTAGTGAACTGTGGCGGAGGTTGCTAGTAGCTCTTTGGTGGTGGACGGGGTGGAGTAAGATGCAGCTGGAGAGGCATGGGCTTGTAGTGCTAAACCACACACATGTGGTCAGTCATTGAGACTTCACTCAAAATAGAACAAAACATACTTAGTTTTCTTAAAAACTCACTTCATTATCATCCTCTCAAAACCCTCCTTTTCCATCTCTATCCTTTGACTTACTCGACTTTTCGTTTGGAAATGTACTACAGTGTTAACTGGGTAAGAAAATAGGAAGGGCAGCATACTTGCAGACAGAGTGGTGTTACTTCTGCCCGTTAGATGTAATGAAGCAGCAAGGGTTCAAAGGTGCTCTTACTACTGTTAGGCAGGAGACGATTAGAGAACAGAAGCAACTGGTGGTGTTCCTTTAGAAGATACAGATATAAGTAAATAGCATAATAGTGTGGGGCTATGTGTAAGCTTGGTAGAGCTTAGGGAAAACTCTCCCCATCCTTGGATGGAGGTCTGGGAAAGACACCCCCTTGTTAACCTATCTCACTGAGATGAGCAAAGGGAAAAACAGTCTCTCAGACTCAGTTTTCCCTTTTCAGACTCTCAAGCCCACAGAGATCTCACTGCCTCCCCCTACTAACTGCCGGCCACATGGCTGCCTGCTTTAAGGTTCATTTACTCAGAGTTCACCTCACCTTCTGATCACAGAGGAGAACACATCACACACTCCATCATACACCTCAAACCCCAAACAAGAGAAATTCCAGATTCTCTGGCCTTTGATATCCATCTTCTCTCTGTCTCACCCTACTGGTTTAACCCCTATGTTTCTCTCAAATACCTTTGGATACTTAAGTTGCTTGCATCATGGAGAATAATTGTCTTGTATCACATCAATTCTGTCATACCAGCCCCTTACCATAGGGGCAAGCTGACCTTTAAGAAACCTGTAATTTCTGATGTATTTGAAAAATGTCCTTTGTTCCTCTATTTAAACCTATGCCCAACTGCCAAGAAAGGAGAGTGTCCCAATTCTCCCCAGTGTCTCTTGTCTGTATCACGTTGTCTCTTGAACGAGTGAGGGAGAACTGGTTAGCTTACCTTCATTGCTGAGAGTCTCCCCGCGGGAGTGCTGGCATAAGAGGACATAAATTATGGCAAGGTCTTGTACACTACAGCAATCCTAACAATGAAATTTTCAAAGTTAACCCAGCCGCCAAATGGTTTTGGTTATAGCAATAACAGTCTATTGCCTTCTTAAACCCAAAGACAACAGAAACCTTCCCCTTCTTCTATGAAGCCCATATTTCTCTCAGTCCTGAAACTTCTAGGGTGGGGCTCACTTTTCTGCATGCTTCTCTCAATTCATACCAACTGATACTGCACCTGCTGATCTGAACCCAATCAATGTAACCAGCACCACCTCGGCATGTTTCACTTCGGGTAGTGTCCAGAGATGTCAGGCATGGAATGCCAACCCACCAGCTTCATTACTTTGGTTCTAGATGCTACTGTGATGCCAACCAGACTTCCAAGGGCAGACAACCCCACCAATGTGTCCTGGAGCCCTGCTCCCCAAGAGCCCTGCCCCACTAGGGAAAGAGAGAAACAGGCTGGGAGTATGGATTGACCTGTCAATGCCTATATTCAGCAGGGAAGCAATTACAGAAGCCAGATCTCCCACCTTCTGCATCCCACAATGACCTTGGGTCCATACTCCCAGAGGGTTAAAGAATAGGAAATCTATCAAGAGAAGGGATGGGATATGGAGTTCTGGTGGTGGGAATTATATGGAATTGTATGGAATTTTATCCCTCTTATCCTATGGTCTTGTCAGTGTTTCTTTTTTATAAGTTAAAAATAATATAAAAGAATAAGGCCCAGTGATGGGGAAAATCAGATGGGTGCCAAACCCATTCAAGAAAGCAAGGTCAAAGTAAACGGAAGTTGTCAAAAATACCCTTATAGAGCTGACACAACTTAATTCACTCATTTATTCCACAGGTGCTTGCTGAAGATCATCCACGTGTCAAAAAGACTTGGAACCTGGAGAAGCAGCAGTGGACAAGAGACATGATTCTTGTTCTCATGAACTTACTACTGGGGAGAATCAGATGCTGACCAAGTAAGACATGACTAGTGTTTAACTAGTCACCAAGGTAATACTGTGAATAGCAGCCTGCAGAGTGGATTTACAGTAACAGAGGACAGAGACTCCTTTAGACATGATAATGAGGGAAACCTTTCCGAGGTGTGACATTTCAGTTCTTTGTGGAATGAACAAATGAATCTCCTCTTCTGAATACCAAAAGCTTTAAAAACACAACTGAACTGATAAGGGAGCCCAGGGTGTGGCTGTGGAGCTCTGAAGCCACTAGAATCACTCCCACAGATTTGAAACAAGTATTTCTCAGTTTCACTTTCTTTGGCATTTGAGATAAGCTGGAGGCTTACTGGACTTTTTCTCTCTGACCCAAATATCCCGTTTGTGTTTACAAAAGAGAAGACAGAACAATGCTGAGTGAGGAGACTATTCCCATTGCCAGCAGTGTCTGGAATCAAACATTCTTTGATATTTAGTGTGTTTTAACACAAGCCCCCTGCCCCCGACAAGCCACAGTGTCTTCAACTAAAGAAGGCTCATAGAACAGAGCTGTTTCATTACTGGTGTCCTAAATGTTTATTCAGGAACTAGAACGCAGGAATCTGATTTCTGGGTAAATAGCAATAACTAAGACAAGAGTCACATAAAGGTTTTACCTTCTAGTAAAAGAAAACAAAAGAATTGAGCCAGGAAATATATCACCTCAGATGGTGATAAACACTATTCCTAAAATTAAGGGGGAGGAAGATAAGAGGATAGAAAGTAATGGAGGGGGAGCAGTTTGGAGAGAAAGCTTTTTGGTGGTGACATTTGACTGGAACCTGGAACTTGAGCAGGGGCCTGGCACAGGAAGGGCAGCAAGTCTGGCTAAGCAGTTACTCCTCACCTGCATGCTTTGCTAGTTGTGCTAAACCGTACTCCACAAATAAGACGTTGGAACCAGAAAGAGGCATGGGGGGGTGATTTATTTAACTTATAGACACTTTCTTTTACTATTTGTTTATTAGTTTATTCTTGGATAGAAACAGAGAGAAACTGAGGGTCAGGGGGAGATAGAGAGGGAGACAGAGAGACACCGGCAGCCCTGCTTCACCCCTCGTGGAGCTTCTCCCCCGTAGGTGGGGACCAGGGACTTGAACCTGGGTCCTTGAGCACTGTAGTGTGTGCACGCTTAACCAGGTGCGCCACTGAGCTATAGACACTTTCTCATGTCATCTCATCCTCTTGAATGAAGCAATGTCCTGAAAACCTGTGTACGCTACACTCTTGTTAGAGAAAAGATTTGTAAAGAGCTGATGCTTCACACCTTGAGTTTTTGCTATCGTAGCCGCAGGAAGAGGATAAAAAGAACTAAGTGCAAAGCTGACCCTGTGTGGTGTCACTGACTTTAGACTCAGTGAAACCAAACATGAGGATGTACGACTGTGCTTCATACTAAGATAGGGGAGGGAAGAGCAAGTCATGCCTGGGAGTTTCATTTCCTAAGCCCATCTCTCTTCTCTTCACCTTTGGAAAGCCCAAAACTCCCCCTTAGGGAGGGTTGTACTTGTTCACAAAGAATCATGAAAAATAATGAAGATTGGCTACCATGGAAGAGAAATCAGAAGTCACCGGTGCTTGGTTGCAATTTTTTATAGTTTCTGTTTGTGCAAATACTTGCTCTGAGAGAAGACATGGTGCTGACCTGGGGAATTTCTGCTTCCAGGTTTTCAAATGACCTGGATGAGCTGGTGGATGAGATAGAGAAAACATTTTTTGTTTTCTTAAAAGAGCATTTTTAGGAAGCAATTAGAATTTGAAGTTAGAGCTGAGTGGTACGGGTGAGATAGGGTGGTGAGTCCTGTCACCACTGTGTGTGTTGCTTTCAGCAGGTCACAGAGTGCATCTTTCAAGACAGTCAAGACTTGCTGAGCCTGATGTTTGGTAATTGCAAAAAAGACAGTTCATTGTTCTGAATATCACTGTTTGGATTCCCATAGTGTGTTTCTCACTCCAAGGACTTGTATTTCCCAACAAAGTTGGGGAAGGTTTTTTGTATGTTTTTTTGTTGATGTTTGTTTGTTTCCTTTCATTACTTCCTTGTTCTGAAGGAGTTTTTTTTAATGATTCAGTTCAATCCACAAATATTTAAATTCACAAAAGGGATAAGGGGCTGGGAAATAGCTCAACCAACAGAGCACACACCTTATTATGTTGTATGTCCAAGGTTCTGATCCAGTACTTCATGGGTGTACCATGAATGGCATTGTGGGAAACCCGTGGATGGCTACATGGTCCTGAGGGTTCTCTCATCTCTCTTGTCTCTCACTCCCTCTTCTAGATCTCTCTTTCTCTCTGTGTCTTTTAAAAAAATTTATTAGTGATTTAATAATGATCAACAAGATTATGGGATAAGAGGGGTACAGTTCCCACCACCAGAATTTCATGTCCCGTCCCCTCCATTAGAAACTTCTCTATTCTTTATCCCTCTGTGAGTATGAACCAAAGATCTTTATGGCGTGCAAAAGGTGGGAATTCTGGCTTCTGTGGCTGTTGGTGTTGCCAGGGGACTAAGCTTGAGACTTTGTGCATGAAAGTCATTTGTAGGGAATCGGGCTGTAGCACAGCGGGTTAAGCGCAGGTGGCGCAAAGCACAAGGACCGGCATAAGGATCCCGGTTCGAACCCCGGCTCCCCACCTGCAGGGGAGTCGCTTCACAGGTGGTGAAGCAGGTCTGCAGGTGTCTTTCTCTCCTCCTCTCTGTCTTCCCCTCCTCTCTCCATTTCTCTCTGTCCTATCCAACAACGACAACAACAATAATAACTACAACAATAAAACAACAAGGGCAACAAAAGGGAATAAATAAATAAAATAAATATTAAATAAAAAAGAAAGTCATTTGTAAGTCTTACAGCTGCATTATTTCCCTAGCTGTCCACACCCCTACATAACTTAAAGGGAAGGAAAGCAATTTGGCCCAGAATCACACATGGCAGAAGCTCTCAATTTTATTCCCTTCTATTGCTGCTTTAGAACAGTAAAGAAAAGGATATCAGCCAAAAAGAGAAGGAGGAATACCAGGTGATCTTCCTCAGAGGTTGAAACTAAGAAGCATAGACAGTAAGAGAGACCATAAGGTGAAACTTGGACAGCGGGTGGTGTATTGCACCAAAGCAAAGGACTCTGGAGAGGGAGGGGCACTGGGGTCCTTGGACATGATGATGGAAGAGGACTTATGCTGGGAGAGAGACTGTCTTGCAGACCCCTGCCATGGAGAGATGAGGGGCTGTGCCTGTCTGTGTGTCAATATCTGCACTGTAAGCCATTACACTCCCTCCCTAAAATGGGGTTAAAAAAAAAGGAATAAAGCTTTAAAAGATGTGGCACTGAGGGGCCAGGCAGTAGCACAGCGGGTTAAACACACATGGCACAAAGCGCCAAGGACAGGCGTACGGATCCCACCTTAAACCCCCAGCTCCCTACCTGCAGGAGAGGTCACTTCACAAGCGGTGAAGCAGGTCTGCAGGTGTCTATCTTTCTCTGCCCCCCCCGACTTTCCCTCCTCCTCTTGATTTCTCTCTGTCTTATTCAGCAGCTGCTGGGCTAGCTGGGGGTACCTCTTCCTGGGCGCATACTCTCTGGGTTGGAGAGAACTCGTCCGGAGTCGGCCTGGGATGCTACTCATTAAGCCATGTGGAAAAGATGACTCATGAACTCGTGGCAGAGTGGCAATGCAATGTCTTTATTGATCAGAGATCCAAGGCTTTTAAACAGTAGATCCGGAAGTCCAAGTTGGAAATGGAAATGACAAGGAAGGGGGTGAAGAAAGGCAAAAGTGCACTGGAAAGGTAGGAACTTCCTTAGCAACTGTTGCAAGGGTTTTAACTGGTGGGATTAATATTACCCTGCAGGCAGGGAGGGTCTTGAGGTAGAAAGAAGATAGATCAAAGGAATGGAATGGGTGGGTATTTCTCAAACAAAAATGATTATGTAGATAGACCATATTATCAGGAATGCAGGGTGCTTTGTGAGGTTCCTCACAATTACCCGACGTCTCTCCCTTTCTTTTTATCTAACGGCCATAGTATCAGGAATGTGGGGTGCTTTGTGAGGCAGGGAGTCTAATAGGACGAGGCACACCTCTGGGGTTACTCCTGTCCCTCCTTGCTCAACCTCTCAGTAGAGAGAGAGACTAACAGGATAGACGTACCCCTCAGGTTCAAGCCCTGCCAAGCTCAACCACATCCTCACAATTTCCCTACAAACAGCAACAATAACAGCTGCAACAATGGGTGGGGGAGGATGTGGGATTACCCTGAATTCGGGAGGCATATGATCCAGTCAGGGGGCAAAGGAATGTCATGGAGGGTGTGAAGGTTGAGTTCTGTGAGGGAGGAAGGAAAGACTCCAGGAAGAATGGGTTGGCACAGAAGAAAGTTCTCCTCTTTGCAAAGTAAAACAGACTGAGCGGCCAGGCAGTAGCGCACCAGGTTTCAGTGCACCTAGTACAAAACGCGAGGATCCACCAAGGATTCCGATTTGAGCCCCTGGCTCCCCACCTGCAGGGTGTTGCTTCATAATGGTGAATCAGGTCTGCAGGTATCTCTCTTTCTCAATTTCTCTCTGTCCCATCAACTGAAAAGAAAAAAAAAAAGGAGGGGGCGGCGGGTGGTGGGGCACCTGGTTGAGCACATATGTTACAATGTGCAAGGAACCAGGTTCAAACCCCAGGCCCCTAGCTGCAGGGGGAAAGCTTTATGAGCGGTGAAGCAGTGCTGTGGGTGTCTCTCTGTCTCTCCCTGCTCTCTTGATTTCTGGCTGTCTCTATTCAATAAATAAAGATAATTAAATAAAAAAAGGCCACCAAAAGTGATGGATTCATAGTGCAGGCACTGAGACCGAGTGACTGGAGGCAGTAAAGAAAAAATAAGACAGTCTGAGGAAACTGTGACCTGGAAGTCAATCAGGGCAGGTATGCGGCAGAACAGCATGGGTAGACAGGCCTGTTGAGCCTGGCAACAGTCCGAGTGTGATTTTCTGGTACAGCCGTCAACCTCAGAGGACTGATAGCAGGAAGGAAGGGCAAATCCCCACAGACCTGGGGACAGGGGCACAGGAATGAGTGATAATAACTGCTCCTGGCAGCCAGGAAGAAGCTAGTAAGGGCCAGAAAAATCTGACAGCAGTGATAGGGTCTCAGAAAGCATTTCCCGGCAACGTCCAAACTCATATACACCACCTTACCCACCCATCTGTGGTTTCAGAGCCAGTAGGGCTGGTTTGTGTCCTGGTTCCACCATCTGTCTGGCTGTAGGGCCTGCACATACTGTCTGATACATGCGGGTACCGATGCAGTATCCTCCAGCACATCAGGGTACTGTGCAGAGCAAGTGCCGCCATGTATAGGGGGGTGTGCTAGGGAGCCTGGCACACAATAGGTGCTCAGTAAATAGGATGGATGAAAGTAGAGTCCCACTGGGCTCACCCATGACATTCAAGGCCATTCTCACAGCAGACAGTTCTTGAACTTGGGCAGTGGTAAGTCTGACCTATCAGTGCATCTTGTGGGCATAGGCCTGGAGGGTCACCTTCATGCCTCTTCTGCCCAAGTCAGGGTGGTTCTAAAGTTTTTCACCGTGATGGAAAGCTGGTGAGGACCCAGAATAGGGCTGCAGGGTCTGGAATTCTGGCAGGTGCATAGTGTTCTGGTAGGAAGATGCATGAATATCCTAGAGGGAGGGAGGGTTCAGCAGGGGCGACACATGGAGGCAGACTGGGAAACCAGATAACATGAGTTGAACGGTCAAGGAGTCACTTGGAGCAGAAGTCACTGGCCCACACGGAGAGTTCCTGAGGTTTAAATTCCAGAGTGATGGGGGTCGGGCTGTAGCACAGTGGGTTAAACGCAGGTGGCGCAAGGACCGGCGTAAGGATCCCAGTTTGAGCCCCCGGCTCCCCACCTGCAGGGGAGTCACTTCACAGGCGGTGAAGCAGGTCTGCAGGTGTTTTCTTTCTCTCCCCCTCTGTCTTCCCCTCCTCTCTTGATTTATCTCTGTCCTATCCAACAATGAACAGCATCAACAATGGTAATAATAGCCACAGTGAGGCTACAACAACAAGGGCAACAAAAGGGGGGGAAAATGGCCTCCAGGAGCAGTGGATTCGTGGTGCAGGTGCTGAGACCCAACAATAACCCTGGAGCCAAAAATAATATTCCAGCGTGTGGAGAGACTGGCTTACAAAGCCAGCAGGGCTGACAGCACTGAAAGGTGCAGCTGATGGTGAGTGCTGCAAGGCTGTGTGCTTAAACTCTGTACAAAGCTGGGAGCCAGTGTCCCTTCCAACAGCAGCAACAGCCAGACAGGAGAGTGGAGACCTGAGTAAGTCACTGTGCTGTGTGGGGAGGGCATGGCAGAATTGAGGGAGAGAAGTGTGGCGGAACACGTTTATCAGGGTTATCGCTGGTGCTTGGTGCTGGCACTGTGAATCCACCGCTCCTGGAGGCCATTTGTTCCATTTTACTGGCTAGGACAGAGAGAAATTGAGAGAAGGGGAAGGCAGACAGGGAGAGGGAAAGATAGATACCTGCAGACCTGCTTCACCACTTGTGAAACCTCCCAGCTGCAGATGGGGAGCAGGGACTCGAACCTGGATCCTTGTGCTTAGGTACTATGTGTGCTTAGCCTGGTGTGCCAACACCCAGCCCTCCCTGCCCCATAGAGATAGGAGAGTCAAGGTACTGAGAAACAGTCAGGCAGGAATGAGAGAGAACAAGATGGGGGCTCTTCATTTGGTACCCTTCACCTCGGTTAGAATGAAGCAGAGTCACCTCAGGGGTGGGTGCAAGGCAGAGGGCTGGGGGAGAAATATCAAGGAGTGACTGCAGGGGCTTTTGTGGCAGCCAGCTAGAGAGGAATCAGCAACCCCCCGCCCCCCCACACACACCCCAAACTGTTGTGATGTCGAGAATGCATCCACTCAGCTGGCTCAAATGGAAAGCGAAAGTCTCCACTGACAGCCCAAAAATAGCAAAGCCAGGCTGGCCCTCTTGTGCCTCAACTAAGATGACCTGCACTGCCGCCTCCCAGGACCACAAACACGCCTTCACGCCCTCTTCTGCAGAAGCCAGAAGTCAGCCTTGAAGGACAGTCCCTCTTCCCTGTTCTCATTCTTACTGCTTTCCCTGACACTCTTTCCTTTTACCTTTCTCTTCCCGCAGTATCTATGACAAATTCCTTCCTATTTCGCAGGTCTCATTTCAAATGTCACTAACTCAGAGCAGGCTTCCCTGAAGCCCTAACCGAAGGTCCTTTCCAGCCCACATTTTTTTTTTCATTGATTTAATAATGACTGACAAGACCATAGGATAAGAGGGTTACAATTCCACATGGGTTCCCACTACCAGAGTTCCACATCCCATCCCATCCATTGGAAGCTCTCCTATTCTTTATCCCTCTGGGAATATGGACCAAAGATCATTAGAGGGTGCAGAAGATAGAAGGTCTGGCTTCTGTAATTGCTACTCTGCTGGACATGAGTGTTGGCAGGTCGATCCATCCTCCCAGCCTGTTTCTATCTTTCCCTAGTAGGGCAGGGATCTGGGAAGTCAGGTTGGTGTTATGGTAGCATCTGCAACATGGTGGCTGAAATACATTAAGACGTGAAGCAGAACAAATTGTTTAATAATCAGGAACCTAAAGGTAAGAATATAGCAGATGAGATTTGGGGTCTCCATTTTGGAAGAAGCTACTATTTTATGTACATTCCAAGGGGCCCATGACATTTCTGATTTTTGCCTGAGCCCAGCAGCTAGCATGCAGGTGACAGCCCACATTCTTAGGGCATTTCCCCCACAGCATTTATTGAATTGTCACAAAAGTCATGATGTCATTTTCTATGTTTGGCAAATGCATCGTGACTTTTCTGACAACCCAATAGACAGAAAGAAATAGATACATTTCTTGGTTTATTGGCTGGGTCCCCAAGCATTATGCCACATCTCCAAGGACAGAGTCTTAGCACTAAACACAAGGCAGCATATAGGTGGCCCCAAAATATTTTAGAATGAAATAAAAAGTAGGTAGATTAAATAAATTTGCACTCCTCGTGTTCTGTCATGTCTCTTGGAATTATCCTGTTAGTGATATAACAATATTTGACAAAATTATAAGATTTCAGGGTTATAGTTGCACATCACACCCACCAGCAAATGCTCCCATCTCCCAATGAGAGACACTGTAGTTATCACAAAGTCTTAGAGATAAATTGACTACTGCTTTCCCTCCGTCGTTCATGTAAATCGATGATCTTGATTCCACATACAAACACAGCCCCCCCCCGTCTTTGTTTTTCATTGTCTTAATTCACTAGGCACCATCACCTCCCAGTTCTATTAGTTTTTATTCCCAAAGGCACAACATCAACTGTTTTAAACTGCAGGGTAGCATGTCATTGAATATATATCCCGTAACTTCTTTTTTTTAAAAATTTTTTATTTATGAAAAGGAAACATTGACACACACGGTTCCCACCACCAGACCTCCGTATACGATCCCTTCCACTGACAGCTTTCCTATTCTTTATCCCTCTGGGATTATGGACACAAGTTCATTGTGGGATGCAGAAGGTGGAAGGTCTGGCTTCTGTAACTGCTTCCCACATGGGCGTTGACAGGTGGATCCCGTAACTTCTTTAGTTGGTCATCTTCTGCAAGGCATCTAGGTGGCTTCGACTCCTCACCTATTGTGAATGATGCGGCTGTGAGCAAAGGAGTGCGTGTTTCTCTTTGAAGTACTGCTTTCTTGTCCTTTGGATATAGGCTCAGGAGTGGTTTCGCTGGGTTATAAGACATTTCCATTTGTATTTTTTACTACTTTATTTATTTTTAATGAGAGAGATAGATAGGTAGATAGAGAGATAGAGATAGAGAGATAGAGAGAGAGAGAGAGTGAGAGAGAGAGAGAGAGAAAGAGGGAGACCAACCAGAGCACTGCTCAGCTCTGGCTTATGATGGTGCTGGGAATTGACTCTGGGACTTCAGAGCCTCAGGCATGAAAGTCTTTTTGCATAACCATTATGCTGTGTCCCCAGCCCTTCCATTTGTATTTAAGAACTCTTTTTCTTTCTCTCTCTTAAAAGTCTTTTTATTTATGTATTTTGGATATAGACAGAGAGAAATTGAGAGGAGAAGGAGGAGTTAGAGAGGGAGAGAGACAGAGAGACACCTGCAGCCCTGCTTCACCACTCGTGAACTTTCCCCCTGTAGGTGGGGACCAGGGACGCGAACCCAGGTCCTTGTGCACTGTAATATGTGTACTTAACCAGGTGTGCCACTGCCTGGCTCCCCTGTTATCAGAGCTCTCCGTACAGTTTTCCAGCTGCTCTCAAACATCCGAGGGTACCCTTCACGCTGGCCTCTTCATTTCCTTTAGGGACCCCTCCCTCCTTCAGAGCCTTGTCATCCATCCCTAGGCCGACCTCTGTGGTTACATCTCCAGTCTAGTTCCTGTTTTTCCTGGCTTGCCTGTTTTTGAGAGCTTTACTTCACTGATACATCTATTACTTCCCCTCTCAAAAGGTCATTGCATTTCCAGAAAAAAAAAAATCTTCTTATAATTCTCAAATACTCCCTAGAATGTATTCTCTAGTTTCCTACCAAACTTGGCACAAAACATATTAAGGGCTGAAAACATGACCTAATTTGGATGGAACCCCTAACACTCCAGTCAGGTTGTCCCAACTGGGAAACAGATTTAATTTGAATGTCCACAATAGTTAGTACCAACTCCCCACTCATCAGGTAGGACATACAGCAGAGACTGTGTATAATTCGTGAACCAGGTGGTAGTTTCCTGGAACTCTTTCTGTAGCCTGAGAGGATGCTGAGAAGGAGCATCCTGGAGAAGTGTCTGCAAAAGAGCTCGGGCCCTCAAGCCAGCATCACCTCTCATTAGCAGACTGACCTTAATTAAGTGATGTGGCCTTTCTGTGCCTTACTTTCCTTTCTGTGTGCTGCTGGCTATAATTGCGGTTAAATCTCCGAGTGATGGTGGATATTAATGATCTAGTGGGCGCGAGGAATCACATCATTGCAAGACTGGCCAGCTCCTCATGGGGCGCGAGCGCTTCCACACTACGATCATCATCTCTGGCATTATGCTATTCCACTACAGAGTACTGTGCCCCAGTATGGTTCCGTAGCCCCCATGTCCACTTGGTCGATTCCAAATTATATTCCTCCATGAGGATAATTTCTGGAACCATCCGTTCCACCCCGGTCCCATGGCTGCCAGTTCTTAGCAACATCGCCCCGCCAGATATTCGTGGGGATGCGGCATCATCTAAGTTCATTTCCCACGTCTACGCTCGACCGGACCTGCCAATATACGCGGATATCTTCGCCCACCCTGTCCAACGCTTGACGTCTCGTCACCCAATCTGGTCCCTACGCCTACACTGAACTTCTCTGTTCCAGTCTCTTGGAAACAGAGTTGGCAGTCAGCTGAGGTAAAGAACAAACACCTCATCACAGACCCCTGCAAGCGTCAACCCGGCTTTGACCTAGCACGTTATGATCGGGCCCTCCTCAATCACTATCAAACAGGCCATGGCTGGTGCGCCGCTATGTTCCATCACTGGGGAGCCAGGGTTGACCCGAACTGCCCCTGCGGCTACAGACAGACTATGACCCACATAGTCAACGACTGCCACCTCTCCAGATTCAAAGGAGGTCTTGAAACTTTACATCAGGCTCAACCTGACGCTGTTGACTGGCTACGGAAGAAGGGCAAACGCTAGAAGAAGAAATGATCTAGTATGTAAAGCACCCTGACTTGTGGCTGGCACATCTCATAAGTGCTATCACAGTTTAGTTGTTAGTCATGGGAGAGGGCGTCCAATCATAAAACGAAAGAAGTGGCCAGAGAGAGTGGGGGGAACACAGTAGACAGCTGCTAGCAGTGGTGCCCACAGAGAAGGGGTCTAGGCCTCGAAGCAGCAGAGCCAAACGGGAGGAACATCTGAAACTCTGAACCAGCTGTGTCGGGACATGGGCTTAAGGCCCAGAAGCTATACATGTCCTCTGTTCTCTCACATTAGGGGCTCACTGGCTTTGGATCTGTGGTCTGTACAAGTTGATGAGATTCCACTTGCTTTTTGATGAACATCCCTTTAATTTTTATTTTATTAATGGCTTAATAATGATTAACAAGATGGTCAGATAACAAGGTACAATTTCATACAGTTCCAACCACCAGAGTTCCATGTCTCATCCCCTCCATTGGAAGCTTCCCTATTCTTCTATATTTTTTTTAATTCTTTTAATTTTTATATTATAGAATTGACCAGGGTTTGAATCCACACCATTCCCACCACCAGACTTCTGAATCTTCAGTCTCCCCACTGCAATCTGACACAGTTCCCCTAAAGTTGTAGAGATGGGCCAACCATCTTCTCTGCAACTAGAATCTGTCCACATTTCTACATAGTTGCCCCTTCGTTTCCTGATTCAATCCTCTCTTCCCCTCTAAGCCACTCATAACATCATAGCTATCTCCATATCTCCCTGTCTTCCCTATTCTTTATTCCTCTGGGAGTATGAACGAAAATTCTTGCATCCTTTAAAAAATTATTATTATTATTATTTATTTATTTTTTAAATATATATATTTTTTCCCTCCAGGGTTATTGCTGGGGCTTAGTGCCTGCACCATGAACCCACTGCTCCTGGAGGCCATTTTTCTCCCTTTTGTTGCCCTTGTTGTTTATCATTGTAATTGTTATTATTGCTGCATTGTTGTTGGATAGGACAGAGAGAATTTGAGAGAGGAGGAGAGATAGAGAGGGGGAGAGAAAGACAGACACCTGCAGACCTGCTTCACCACTCGTGAAGCAACTCCCCTGCAGGTAGGGAGCCGGTGGCTGGAACCAGGATCCTTACGCTGGTCCTTGGGCTTCGTGCCACATGCGCTTAACCCGCTATGTTACTGCCTGGCCCCAAATTTTTATTTTTATTTTTTTATCAGAGCACTGTTCTGCTCTGGTTTATGGTGATGCAAGGGATTGAACCTAGGACTTTGGAGCCCCAGGCTTGAGAGTCTTTTTGCATAACCATTATGCTATCCATCCCTGCCCTAGACCAAAATTCTTTATGGAGTGCAGAAGGTGGAAGGTCTGGCTTCTGTAATTGCTTCTTTGCTGGACATGAGCGTTGGCAGGTAGATCCATTCCCCCAGCCTGCCTCTGTATTTCCCTAGTGGGGCAGGGTTCTGGAGAGGTGAAGTTCTGGGACACATTGGTGAGGTCATCTGCCCAGAGAAGTCAGGATGAAATCATAGTAGCATCTGCAATTTGTTGACTGAGAGGCAGTAGGTAAGAATAGGATAGGGAGTCGGGAGGTAGCGCAGTGGGTTAAGTGCAGGTGGCGCAAAGCGCAAGGACCAGCGTAAGGATCTGGGTTCGAGCCCCTGGCTCCCCACCTGCAGGGGAGTTGTTTCTCAGGTGGTGAAGCAGGTCTGCTGTCTTTCTCTCCCCCTCTCTGTCTTCCCCTCCTCTCTCCATTTCTCTCTGTCCTACCCAACAACAGCATCAACAATAACAACAACAATAAAAAAAAAACAAGGGCAACAAAAGGGAAAATAAATATTTAAAAAAATAAAAAAGAAAGTAGAACAAATTGTTTAATAACCAGGAACCAAAAAGTAGGAATAGAGCAGATGAAAGTAGAGGTTTTTGTGTGGGAAGAAGCTAGGAAGGCTAGTTTAGGGATATCCCAATCAGCCCTTGATGGACATTCTTCCTCTATCGTGGTGTTGGAGCCTTTCTTGGAACCCTAGCCTGACTAGATGCCTAGCCTTTCTCTTTGTTCAACACCTTGCATGTGACAATCACAGCGAGTGACATGACAAGAATTAAAAAACCTGAGAAAGGAAAACAGGGACTTGAGATATGAAGTCGCAGCAATTCTGCTAAGCAATAGAGACGACCTTTATTGAAGCCATTCTAGGCTTTCCTGTGCCTCTTTGATAACACCCTTTGGTGTAAGTACTGATTCAGAAACTAGCGTGTTTCTGGAGTTCTGCAGCCAACACACCTACATTTCTCTTCCCCATGACCATCTATCAATATCTCAGATGCTTTTAAAACCATTCTACCTAACACTTCCCAAGCATGCTTGAGGAAGAAAAAAAAAACAGTTTTTCCACTCCTTATTTTCTGCTCATGCTATCCCTTCTTCTCTTTTGTTCTTATTTATCGTACGGAGAAAGCTAAGTATGACTAAGTCCAGAACTTCCTTGCAATATAGCAGGAGGCCTCTATGAACCTGCCACTGGTTTCCAGAACACAGAGCGATCCGCTTCTTGTCAGAATTCTCTAATGTTTCTGTTGAGGTCACAGTTTCTCAGATGCACATACAAATCACTTTGAGAATTTTAGCAAAGAAAAAAAGTATCGTGACTCTGGAAGTCCTGTGTGGAATCTGAGACATTTTTAACAAGCTCACAGGTGATACCAGTGCACTGGATCCTTGTCAGTTCTCTGACACAGAGAATGAATCTAATTCTATCCTCTGTCAGTTATATCCATGGAATTTCTCTCCTTATGTTTTGAGCTATTGAGGTCGGCATCGGTATATTTAAATATCCTTATAGGCTCCCCCTGCCCCTTGTGCCTACTCTATCATCTTGTTCCTGGCACTCAGTAAATAGCTATGGAATTTATGACAGTGTTTAAGACTTCGACTTCTTGTACACAGAGGCTACCTCATAACTGATGAATTTTCTTTTTTTTCAAATATTTTTATTTTTTGGATAGAGACAGAGAGAAATTAAGAGGAGTGGGATATATAGTGGTTGAGGGACAGACATTTGCAGCCCTGATTCACCACTTGTGAAGCTTTTCCCCTCCAGGTGGGGACCGGGGACTTGAACCTTCATCCTTGCACACTGTGATGTGTGCGCTTAACCAGGTGTGCCAGCGCCTAGTCCCTTCATTGACATATTTTCTGTTGTCATCTGTTGTCATTTCCTCTATGTAATCTCAGCCTTGAGCCCCATGGGTCACTAGAAGGAATCAACTTTACACCAGAACGTTTAGATATGATACACTACCCATTGCATGACTATTTGAGAGATAACATGAGAGGGAGAGGGAGAGGGAGAGGGAGAGACCATATATCAAAACTTCTTCAATGCAGTGGGAATTGGGCTCAAACTTTGGTCATCCACATATCAAAGTAGTCCACTATCCAAGTGAACTATCTTACTAGTCTATCAAAACAAATATTAAAAAAAAAAACCTGAAAATAAAGCTAGGGAGATAGCACAATGGTTATCCAAATACAAAGGTAGGTGTGTGTGTGTGTGTGTGTGTGTGTGTGTGTGTGTGTTAAACTGGCTGGAATTAAAGCAAAGGCAGACACTGGAAGATAGACAGAGTGGGCAAGGCATCTCTAAAGAAGAGAGCTCTTCAGACGACCTCACCCATACGTCCTGGAACCTTACCTTTCCAGAGCCCTACCCCACTAGGGAAAGACAGAAAAAGGCTGGGGGTGTAAATTGACCAGCCAATGCCCAAATCCAATGGAGAAGTAATTACAGAAGCCAGAACTCCTACCTCCTGCAACCCCCCCCCAAAACAACTTTGATCCATATTCCCAGTGGGGGGAAGTGATAGGAGGAAGAGGATTTGGGCGTCGATACACACACACACACACACACACACTCTCACTCTCTCTCTCCTTTGTGGATCAGTACCACTTTTTATATTTTCTTTGTTGGGGGAAGGTGAGGCTATTGGTCAGAACCCCTTAAGATGATTTGTTTTTATGAAGGATGTATTCAAGCTATGGGCACAGGCTCATTTGGAGCTCTAGAAATTGGCGGTGGACAATATTTCACAGCCTGTGTGAAGGAGGCCACCTGGGGGCGGGGGAATTACTGAAAGCAGTAACTATCCTGCAGGCTGCCTCTGAAATTAAGTTAATGTGGAAGTCAAAGTCATCTGACTTGCTTCAGTGTGCGGACAAGGAGGACGTGGGCCCAGATTTGGCATCAGTTTCCATTTGAAGTTAATGGGCGTTGCAGGTGCTTATCTGATCGTGGCATTTGGACCCAGTGCGTTTTGCACATTCAGGGCTTTGTAACGAGAGGCAACACTTACTTATGTGCTGTAGTCTTTCCCACAGCCTGCGAAAATACCCTTTGCTCAAGCTCATCTAATCATTGCAAGTGTCAACAGTCAAAGCTAGTGGCAGAAGGCAGGTTAATGGGGCAGTAACCCTGGCCAGGTGGCCCAGAAGATGTAGTCTCAGGATTAAACACTGAAGCAATCGTGTTAACTTCGTCTGATTAAGGAAGTCTCAGTGGCTTGATGAGCCCAAAATACTGATGTTGTGGCCAGCTGGCCAGGCAGCGTCGGTGGCAGGGGTTGTGGAGAGTGTTGCAGGTGATGGCTGTTAATATATAGAGAGCTTAAGTCTCAGGGCCGGGTGGTGGCACACCTGGTCGAGTGCACATGTCACAGTGCACATGTCACAGTGCACAAGGACCCAGGTTTGAGCTCCCAGTCTCCACCTGCAGGGGGAAAGCTTTGTGAGTGGTGATGCAGGGCTGTAGGTGTCTCTGTCTCTTTCCCTCTCTGTCACCCCCTTCCCTCTCAATTTCTGGCTGTCTCTACCCAATGAATAAAAATTATACAATTTTTTTTCTTAAAAAGAATGTATCTTTCAAAAGAAAAAGAATACGTCTCAGCTTTATTTCTTTCTTTTAAAAGTGTTTTAGTTTTTTATTCAGCTAACAGGTTTATTATACTAAATATTTTAGGAGTATAACACGTACATGTGTGTGTGTGAGAGAGAGAGAGAGAGAGAAGGGGGAGAAGTAGTGTACCATACCTCCATCACACACTCTACCAAAAAAACCCTTCCTCTACCTACCCCCCCTCTTTAATTCCTCCAGTAATTGCCAAAGTTTGCATGGAGTCTTAAGAGTCCATTTGTTTATAACTATTTTTCTTGCAAGTTCATTGTTTAAATTACTGATACTACACAACAGTGAAAGTTCTTTTTTTTTTTGTTTGTTTGTTTGTTGGTTGGTTTGTTTCACTTAGCAAAGTTACATCCAGTTCCATGTATTTTGTCCTGAAAGACTCAATGTCATCTTTTTCATGGCAGAGGATTTGAAATGAGTCTTTACATGTCCCACAGCTTCTTGATCCAGTTCATTGGTTGATGGGCAATTGATACTGAGTCTATATTTACTCAGTCTTATCTCTCTCAAGGTCAAGCTTAAATCCATAAGTTCGGCATCTTTGTTCACCAAAACACTCCCTGGCCACTTCTTGAATTAAGTTCATTAAACACTTGCTGAAAACCTGCTAAGTTCCAGGTGCTGGGCTGGGCTTCAGTGAGTCAAAAATGTGAGCTGCTGCTCAGGAGTTCTTTATTGGACCCTGGCTCAGTTGTCTCCAGCATCTTGATCAGAAACCTGGCTTCTCACTGGAATCTTAGAAAACAATACTGATTTCTAGAGTTCACCCTAGATAGACCAAATTCTGAATCTCTGGGACTGGGGTCTCCAAACTAGGCATCTAATTCATTCTCAGTACAACTCCTATGCAGAAACCCCCCATAGTGGTCTCCAGGTCTGGGGTCAGGGCCCACTCACCCAGTCTGCTTATCTGCTGCATATCCACATCACTGTAAATACCTAAGTAATAGTTCTGTAGAGTGAATGCATACCACATGATACAAAATCACTTGAAAAACGGACTTTTTTATGAGGTTAAAAAAAGTCAGTCATGACATTGAATGCAGGCTGCTGGTGAATTGTTGTTTTTTTTTTAAACCTGAGTGCTTGTTACAAATTTTTGGAGAACAAAATTTTAATATCCTGCATGCATTAAGTCAGAAATTCTAAACACAGAGTCCTGAATATTGATATTTAAAGAAAGAAAGTCAATCCATCCTGGTTGGAGCCAGGAGGAATTATGTCAAGTGAGATAAGTCAGAAAGAGAAAGACAAGGATGACCTCACTCATACAGAAGATGAAAAAGGACAGAAGAAGAAATGCAAGGCAGAATGTGACCGAGTTTAGAGTAGTGCACCAAGGTAAAAACCTTAGGGTGGAGGGTGAGGATAGATTTTGAGCTTCACTATAGGGGGTGGAGGTAGGGACACAGAATTTTGGTGGTAGGAATGGTGTTAATAGACAATAAATAAACAAACAAAATAATTAAAAATTATAAAAAGAAAGCCAAAATTATAATATAATATAATTTTACATTATAAAAATTATAAAATTATAAAAAGAAAGATTATAAAAAGAAAGCCAGAAACTCTAGAAGATTTTAGCATGAATCCAGAATTGAGACTTGTAGGAATGTTTTTTGTTTCTGAGAACAGAGGCAGAAGCTCTCTTCTCTAAACCATATAGCCATTATTTTTTCCCTTTTATTGACAATTCCTTTCATTTGTGTGATTATTTTCATTTGTTAGTGTTTTTCTAATACTTATTCCCTTTTTGTTTCATTGTTGTAGTTATTATTGATGTTGTTGTTGTTGGATAGGACAGAGAGAAATGGGGAGCGGAGGGGAAGACAGAGGGAGAGAAGGCAGACACCTGCAGACCTGCTTCACTGCCTGTGAAGCGACTCCAACCAAGATCCTTCCACTGGTCCTTGCTTTGCACCACCTGCACTTAACCTGCTGCGCTACTGCCTGACTCCTCATTTGTTAGTGTTTTCAAAATGTCTATGAATAATCTTTGAAGTCTCTGGGAAAGATGTGAAGAGAAGAGATAGCAAATATTTTCTGTGAAGGACTAGATAATAAATATTTTAAGTGTTGTGAAGGTTGTCCCACGTACTCTGCTGCTGCAGAATGGAAGCAGCCATAGACGAGATGCCTTCTGGCAAAGTTGTGTGACAATACATTTTATTCACAGACAGCATGGAGCAGAATTTGGCCCTTAAGCTGTTATTTGTTAACTCTTGCTCCACTGCATGCTCTGTCGTTAAGGTTCGGGGCTCCAGCAAGCCGGGCTAGCTTCGTGGCAGTAGACAGAGACTCGCTGACACACGGCTGGGCAGAGAAGCTTTATTCATGAGCGGGCAAACGTGTGCTCTCCTCTCTTTCTGCTCTGGCGGCAGAGAGAGAGACCCTTAAACTAATCACCACACAGATCTGTCCTGCATCCCCTCACGTGGCCGCGCCAAGAACTCCGGAACTCTGTAGCATAGGAGGTGGGGAGAAAGAGGGCCCATGAAACTAGCAAGGGCCAAACCAATTCTCCTGGTGGGGGGAGAGCAAGACCAAACCAATGTGAAGCATACAACAATTCCCCTTTTCTTTCTAACTAAATGACCACAGTATCAGGGGTGTGGGGTGAACAGAAACCTATATCATACAGGCATTTTCAAAAAAGAAACTGGCACAAACATGGAGGAAAATGTAAGACAAGAACCAGTGTGCTGCCAAGGGAAGGCCTGAGGGGGACCTTTTTTTGCCTCTGGGTGTTGGTATCTTCTAATTCTGCTTTTAAAAACCCCTTCTGTTTCATTTGGTTTAAATCCCCCCTGCTTAACACTGCATTCTATTTACATAACCACTGTATTCTATTTACATAACCACTGCCATCTATTTACATAAATCACTTTTACATTTACATAAAGCACCACCTTCCAGGGCATTGGTGGTTTAGTGGTAGAATTCTCACCTGCTCCACCCCCTCTCCTTGTCACACGCTGATCCTCTCCTTGTCACACCCTGATTTTCACCAGTCACTTTTCTCTCCACCCTCTCTGCATCACATCCTGTTCACACCCTACTTGGGAAGTATATATAAAGACAACATTGTTCATTTTAGTTAGTTGTTAGTTTAGTCTAGCTTGGTATAGATTGTGCTGTGTCCTGCATGAATAAAGAGATACTGCCTACAACCCAGCCATGAGTCCCTGGTCGTCTGTTACCCGCCCGTGAAGCCAGCCCGGTGAAAACAACATCTGTCTCCTGTCAGTGAAGCTCAGCCCGGCATCTGGGGGGCGTTACTTGCCTCAACGGGCATTTTTTTTTTCTCTGTGGGCATTACCTAGCATGGGGGCTAGAGTCCCAAGGCAGCTGGCTCCAGTCAGACTTTGAGAAACCCAACAGCATAAAGGGAAACTGCTAGTTTTGTGCAAAGTGTCCAAGAGGTGTACCAGTGAGTCCGATAGAAATGCCAGTCCAAAGCAGATGTCCACAGAATTGCCAGGGGTGAATTCTTGTACGTCTGTCTCGATGGGGAATGTCAGCCATCGGAATTCCGCTCTTCTGTAGAGAACTTGACAGCTGCAATTAACTTACTATGAAACAAATTTGTAGCAGGTTAGAAGTTTATCACAATTGATAACTCTATTACAATCATTAGCATAACCATAGTGCAATCTAACGTTTCTAATTGAGAAAGAATTTGAGAGTTTTACATATCAACAAGTCTATTTAACCTTTTGTTACACCCATTCAAGATGGAGACACACCCTAGGTGTGCACAGGTTTTTTTTTAGACCAACTTAGTTAAAACATACTGATTTTTAACTAATTTTTACCTCAGACTTTAAATGTAAGTTAATTTTATCTGTATGAGAATTACGTTTAAAACCTTTTTTTTTTTTTTTAATATTTTTTTTGTAATTTTATTTATTTATCTCCCCTTTTGTTGCCCTTGTTGTCTTTTTATTGTTGTTGTAGTTGATGTCATCGTTGTTGGATAGGACAGAGAGAAATAGAGAGAGGAGGGGAAGACAGAGAGGGGAAGAGAAAGACAGACACCTGCAGACCTGCTTCACCACCTGTGAAGCGACTCCCCTGCAGGTGGGGAGCCAGGGGCTCGAACCGGGATCCTCATGCTGGTCCTTGCGCTTAGCGCCACCTGGGCTTAACCCGCTGCGCTACCACCCGGCTCCCAAAAACCTTTTTCATTTAACTCTGTCTGGTAAGAATATAACCTTAAAGTTACATTTTTAACCTTAAAGTTAATTTTTACCAAACTTTAAACACACGTAAACATGGTCTTTAATACACAGGGAGAGAAACCTTTGTTACGAAGACATGTCATTTTAAACACGATTTTAGATCTATACTGTCTTAGTTGTTGGGGGAGTCACCATTGGGAGGTGGCCTCCCGCGCAGCTCCACTTCTAGGAATTGTAGGTTGCGATCTCTGGACGAATCTCTGCGTATTTTAGCTCATCTGCCTTCAGACCCAAGTTTGGGATCTTTGCCAGGGGGCCCAGTTTTGGCAGGGAGCCTGTAGTCTCCAGGTGGTCCAGGATCTGTTCAGACTTCATAGCAGGAGGGCGGGCAGGCCAGCCGTGCAGAAGGCGTGGGCTGAGGTGCACCAAGGTGGCGGCTATGATGGGCCGCCATGTCTGCTGCCCTGCTCCCAGCAGCCGAGCAGCGTGGGAGGAGCCCACGCCTAATCCTAATGCCCCACACCATGTGGTGGAAAGCCGGCTCATGCGGGCTGGCGTTGGGCTCCTGCAGGCTGGCGTTGGGCAGAAACCACAGAGTGTTCCAGAGACAAATGTTCCAGAAACAGCGAAACAGTCTCGTGAAGAAAGGGCAGAGGCCTTTGGAGATCTCTTCACAAGCAGAAGAGAAGGCCATAGTAGCAAAATTGTCTTCACTTACTGAGAGATGTGCAGGTCAGGTCCACGTGGGCACCATTTGTCGTTAAGGTTTGGGGCTCCAGCAGGCTGGACTAGCTTCGCGGTGGTAGACAGAGACTCGGGGACACACAGCTGGGCAGAGAAGCTTTATTCATGAGCGGGCAAACATGTGCTCTCCTCTCTTTCTGCTCTGGCGGCAGAGAGAGAGACCCTTAAACTAATCACCACACAGATCTGTCTTGCATCCCCTCATGCAGCCGCGCCAAGAACTCCAGAACTCTGTAGCATAGGGGGCAGGGAGAAAGAGGGCCCGTGAAACTAGCAAGGGCCAAACCAATTCTCCTGGTGGGGGGAGAGCAAGACCAAACCAATGTGAAGCATACAACAATGTGGCAAAACATGAAGACACAATTCAGGAAGCTAGACACGAAAACATCAGTTATTGTCTTTATGAAAATGAGCCGTTGAAAAGAAACTTTCTAGAAGAGTCTTGGGAATCTGTGTTTGTGTGGCATGATGGTGTCATGGCAGCCATGGACAGGTTTACCACCATCCTCATACTGCAACATCCTCATACTGTATTAGACCTTGAACTTGTTTGGCGTTCTGTGCCCCTGGACCTGTGGCAAAGTAGCGCCTGGTCCATGGAACTGAATTTAATATCTCTAGAATACATGCATTTGGAACTCAGTCTCATTTGGTCAACTCTAGTCAGGCTGACCCTAACTGTATTTCCAGTTTTTATAAATACCTTTTGCTAAAGTCTTGCTTATTGGACTGTTTTGTGCTCTCTGTAATGCCTGATAGCATATACAGAATGACAGCAGAAGTTTCGAAGTTGTGCAGTGGCAGATTGTAAAGGTCAAAAGTCTAATTTTTTTTTAAAGTTGACCTTTGTGTTCTGCCCAAGAAATAGTAAGAAATCAATTTAAGCACCATCCCTCCTCAATATTGTCCTCTTTCCAATCTTTCTTCTGTCCAGGCATGCAAGACAATATATATGCAACATGCTTCCCTTATTTCTTAACCTCAAAGACCTTCTCCTCTCTTCCCCCTCTGGCTGTCTCTCCTGTTTGACCTTGGGAAACTCTGCTTACTGCTGGGTGAACCTGGGTCTCTCCCTTCTTGATTCAAATTCAGCAAGTGGGCAAGAAAAACCTGCAAAGCCTGCTCAGCAACTTCAGACTATAAACAAACAGCATGGCTGGGAATAGGTGTAGGTATTACTTTATGGCTGGAATTAAAGTCTTTTCTCCCAGTCTCCCAACGTTGTCAACACACCCGGTTGAGTGGCAGCCTGAGAACGTTGCTCACTTCCCAAGCAGGTTTGTGGTGAAGATGTACAGCGAGCCATCCCTCGGCACTCACTTATGCCAAGAGGGCAATGAGAACTTTGTACTAGGTCCCTCGCATTGTGAGAGCACATATTTTTGACACACACACCTGCACACCCAGTGGCTAATGCTTTGCCACTGGGGAAGAGAGTGGATCAAGTGTTTGTGGAATAAAGAACACTGGGTCAACAGATACATTGTATTTACAATGTATAATTTCTGTATCTACTTTTCAGAGGACCTGGCTTGATTTCTAAAGTTCGTACCCAGACAATATAACTTGAACTGACACAAATGAAGTAGAAAACACGGTCCCTGCACTCTTACCAGTCAATGAGAAAAGGCAATGAATCTGTATGCCATTGGATGAGTGGATAATGTTTAAATGACAGAGATCCCAGGTGGATGGAATAGACATATGTATTCATTTATTTGACTTCTGTACATTTGTATTAGTGAGTTAATAGTGATTTACAAAATTGTAAGACAACAACGGTGAATTTCAATACCTCACCCACCACCAGATTTCTGATTCCCCATTCCCTCCATAGGAAACTGCAGTGGTTCTCCCAAGATCACAGATATGAGTTGACTATTACTTCTATAACTATCTGTATCTGTTTGCCCATTCTTTTATGGTCCTGACTTCACTTCACACCTACACCTATTACTATTTCGGAATGTCCTTCCTTTTTTCTTCTTCTACTCTCTCTGAGTCCTGATAGAATTGGAGTTCAGAGCCCTTTAGTCATTTTCCCCCAACATTTCTCCTCCTCTGGGAGTATGGACCCAAATTATTTTGGGGAGGAGGATGTGCAGAAGTTGTTGTTCTGCCTTCTGTAATTGCTTCTCCACTGAACAAGGGTGTTGGCAGGTTGATCCATACTCCCAGCCTGTTTCTGTCTTTCCCTAGTCAGGTAGGGCTCCATAACACGTTGGTGAGGTCTTTATCCCAGGGAAGTAGGGATGGAATCATAGTAGCATCTGCAACTTGGTGGCTGAGGTGAAGTAAGATATAAAGCAGGGCAAGAATTTTAATGAACAGAAAGCAAAAACGTAGGGATAGAGTAGATGAAAAAATAGACTTTAGGGTGGAAAGAAGTGAGGGTCTATTTTAGGTTTTGTTGAGAGAGAGAAGGACCACTCAGAAATGGGAGTGGTTGCAAGTGTAGGTGGGGTCATTGGTGTTAAAAGGGCTTGTCCTGGGGGTAGGGTGATTGCACAGCAGGTTGAGTACACGTGGCTGAGGTGCACGGACTGGCAGTAAGGACCCTGGTTCAAGCCTCTGGCTCCCCACTGTGGTGGGGGGGAGGTCGCTTTACAGGTGGTGAAGCAGGTCTGCAGGTGTCTTTCTCTCCCCCTCTCTGCCTTCCCCTCCTCTCTCAATTTCTCTCTGTCCTATCCAACAATAACAACATCAATAATGGCAATAAGAATGACAACAAGGGAAGCAAATGGGAAAAATGGTCTCCAGGAGCAGTGAATTCATAGTGCAGGCACCGAGCTCCAGCAATAGCCCCAGAGGCAAAAAAAAAAAAGAAAAGAAAAAAACTTTGGGGGTACACTTTCTCTCCTCCAGGACCACCTTGTGACCATCAAGCCTGTAAGTGAGTCTATCTCTCTTTCTCCTTTTATCTCTCTCTCTTTTCTAACGTGTTTTCAATAAAAGTTTATCTGAATAATCCTGCTCTTCTTTCCAATTCTTTGTTAAGCAAAGTGTATGACAAACTTTAGGAATGGGGGGGGGGAAGTAGGCGCCTGCCTTCCGTTCCCTCCATGTTCTCCCACAATACTATGTTTCTAGGGAACCATGGCTTCAGCGATATTTTCGTTTGTGATTGATAGCTAGCATGGAGGTGGACTAAAAATGTGTTCTGGGAAGATGGTGTCAAGAGTTGAGAACAGAACTAGATGGTTGAATCAGGGCAGAGAGTAGCTCCCAAACTTGAAGAGAATATATAAATACAATTAGCTGTTCACCGTATCAGTTTGACCCAGGGCCCATGTCTATTCATTTTTAGTACAGGGGCCTTTGTAACCTCTGAGTCCCTGTCAGTCTGAGCTTTCAGCCCACGAGACAATATCTTTTACCTGGATTCAGAAAAGAGGATATTTTTAAAATTGCCTCCAGGGTTATCAGTGGTACTTGGTGCTGGCACTATGAATCCACCACACCCGGTGGCCATTTTCTCCTCTATTTTTTCCCTCTTTCTATTTTATTTATTTATTTATTTATTTATTTATTTATTTATTTATTTATTTATTTTTGAGGTAGGAAAGAGAGAAATTGAGAGAGGATGGAGATAAGAGACAGGGAGAGAAAGATGGACACCTGCAGATGTGCTTCAGCACTTGTGAAGTGCCCCTCCTGCAGGTGGGGAGTGGGGGCTTCAACCTGGGTCTTTATGCTTGGTAATCTGTGTGCTTAACTGGGTGAGCCACCACTTGGACCCTGAGTTCCCTTTTTCTTTTCTTTTCTTTTCTTTTCTTTTCTTTTCTTTTCTTTTCTTTCTTTCTTTCTTTTTTTTTTCAGTGCAGAAAAAAGTGGCTAGGAGAACGTACTGTTTACATTAGGTCTTTATTTTTCTTTTCCAGTGCTGGTAGACTTGTATAGTTATTATACTTCCTGGGGTTGAATCTTTCTTTTTAAAAATATTCTTATTTATTTATTATTACATAGAGACAGAGGGGAGACAGAGGAGGAAAGAGACAGAGAGACACCTGCAGCACTGTTTCACCACTCATGAAGTTTCCCATTGCAGGTGGGGCCAAGAGCGTAAATCTGGGTCCTGTGCACTGTAACGCATGAGCTTAACCAGGTGCACCTCCACATGGTCCCTTCTTCTTCTTCTTCCTCTTTCTCTTCATCCTCTTCTTCTTCTTCTTCTTCTTCTTCTTCTTCTTCTTCTTCTTCTTCTTCTTCTTCTTCTTCTTCTTCTTCTTCTTCTTCTTCTTCCTCTTCCTCCTCTACTTCTTCTTCCTCTTCCTCTCCTTCTCCTTCTCCTTCTCCTTCTCCTTCTCCTTCTCCTTCTCCTTCTTCTTCTTCTTCTTCTTCTCCTCCTGTTTCTTCTCCTTCTTCCTTCAAAATTTCAGGCAGCGGGAGAAAGGAAGACACAGAACCCTCTGTGGTGGTCCTCTGGTGCCCTCGTGGTGCTTGCTACGCAGTAAGATGTGTGCCCTGCAGGATGAGCTCTGTGGCTAAGCCTTGAGTTAAGCCTGGAGGGATGAATTTGCTTAGAGTGCAGGGGAAGACCCATGCTAAACCAGAGGCTAAATTGACTGGGGCGTCAGTCAGTCCAGTGTGCCATCTGGCTGGGATAGTTGCCCGGGTCTGCTGATGCCATTGTCACATGTGGAAGCAACTTACTGGAACGCCAGTCATGCTGTGGTATCGTTTGTGGGTTTGGGCTCAAACCAAATCCCATCTCTTTTGCTCTCCACAACTTGGGAAACACAGCTTAATTTCCCTGAACCCCCGCTTCTGTAAAATTGAATAATAAAAGTGTCCATTTCTTCAGTTATCTTGAGGGCTTAATGAGATAATCCATGTCAAGCTCTTTGTGCAGTGCTCAGCAGACAAACAACAACAACAACAACAACAAAAAACACCCAACAAATAATAGCTATTAAACTGTGACAGATCCTAAAGGTCAAAGGGACTATAATTTCCTAGTTATATCAACACTCACCTTTCTGAAGTATTTTCTTGTAACCTAAAAGCCTCTCCCCAGACTACTGTTTCTTTTTTTTTTCCTCTCCAGGGTTATTGCTGAGGCTAAGTGCCTGCACCATGAATCCACTGCTCCTGGAGGCCATTTTCCCCCTTTTGTTGCCCTTGTTGTAGCCTTGTTGTGGTTATTATTGTTATTGTTATTGTTATTGTTGATGTCGTTCATTGTTGGATAGGACAGAGAGAAATGGAGAGAGAAGGGGAAGACAGAGAGGGGGAGAGAAAGACAGACACCTGCAGACCTGATTCACCACTTGTGAAGTGACTCCTCTGCAGGTGGGGAGCCAGGGGCTCAAACTGGGATCCTCATGCTGGTCCTTGCGCCTTGCGCCATGTGTGTTCAACCTGCTTTGCTACTTCCTGACCCCCTAGACTACCGTTTCTTTCCACTTTTGCTCCCAATTGAAATAACAGCTTCTCCCCCCTTCTTGATGGATGCAAACTCTCTAAACTCATGATAAAAGGCTCTCATGGTGAGCTCACCAGAGCAGACATCATGAACCAGGATGCTAGAGTTATGATCTTCCTGACAGCATTGGCATCTTCTCTGGGCCAGTGACTATCTAGCATTTTCATCTAAAAAGTACCTTCATGTGGGTTCAAGGAAAGAATCAATACCACCCCACCATCATCTTCCAAATCCTAAAAGGTATAACATTTAGAGTGTTGGGTAGTATGCCACCTCCCCCTGGCTTCTGCTTAACCATATGCCTATATAGGGATTTACTGATCCAAAGCTTTGGTCTATTTACATAAATCACTTTTACATTTACATAAAGCACTCCCTCCAGGGCATTGGTGGTTCAGTGATAGGATTCTCGCCTGTTCCGCCCCCTCCTTGTCACACTCTGATTTTCACCAGTCACTTTTCTCTCCACCCTCTCTATATCACATCCTGTTTCCACCCTACTTGGAGAGTATAAAAACAGCTGCTCTTCTGATTAAAGACACTTGGAAATTGCTTTCCGGCTCCGAGAGTTCCAGAGTGTATCTCCTGCGGAAGTTGGTGCAGCACGAGTTCCTGATCCCTCTCCCACACAGCAGCCTAGATCAGCTCCAGTTGAGTTCTCTCCAAGCCAGAGAGCACTAGCTCGGGAAGAAGTACCCTCAGGCTATCCCGGCATTAGAGGAATAATTTGTCTCATGCACTTTACTGAATGTGTACTAAGCCTCAATTAAAAATTGAAAAAAGGGGGGAGCAGGCTGTAGGGCTTCTGGTAGAGCACACACATTATAGTGCTCTAAGGACCTGAGTTTAAACCCCAGGCCCCCACTTGCAGTGTTGGGGAGGGAGCTTAACATGAGGGGGGAATGGTACTACAGGTGCCTGCCTGCTGGCCTTCCTTCCTTCCTTCCTTCCTTCCTTCCTTCCTTCCTTCCTTCCTTCCAGGGCTTGGTGCTGGCACTGTGAATCCACTGCTCCTGTGGCCATTTTTTCCATTTTATTGGATAAGACAGAGAGAGATTGAGTGAGATGGGGAAGACAGAGAGGTGAAGAGAAAGACACCTGCAGACCTGCTTCATCACTTGTGAAGCGACCCTCCTGCCTGTGGGGAGTTAGGGGCTTGAACTGGGGTCCTTGCACCTGTCCTTACACTTTGTATTATTTGTGCTTAACCCGGTGTGTCATCACCCACCCCCACCCCCACCCCGATGTCTGTCTTTCTCTTTCTCTAGCTCCTTCTTCCCTCTCAATTTCTGTCTCTCCTTAAAATAAGTATTCAAAATGAAAATGAGGGTGGCAACATTTAAAAGGGTTGAAAGTGGTATTTCCTGAAGACGGCTCTGTAGATGAGGAGACTGAAGTGCAGGTGACTGAAGGGAGGGCTTCCAGGCCACAGAGAGCAGCCCTGCATGTGCAGCTTGAGGGGTCCTTGTCTGCCTCCCTGATTCACTGCCTCACTGACGTGCAGATGTCTGAGCTGCTTAATTTTCCTCAGACGAAGGAGAGAGAGTAACTCATAACTGGAGCCAGAAAGGATCGTGCGAGTAAAGATCACAAACATCTGTTATGTGGAGTTTTGTCCTACATAAATAGAGAGACCTTCAAAGACTGCATCCCCCCCACCACCACCCCCACCACCACCACCCCGGGATCTCTCTGAGTAGCATTAAACACAAGGGCTGTCCCTTTAATGGACTTGTCATGACCATTTAGTGGCCGTGATATACTGTTTAGGAGAAGGGTCGGTGTCCCGCTGTTGCTGCTCCCTAACCTTCGTGGAGTGGGAGCCTCTGAGGGGTCTGCTTTCGTGCCCATAGGCACAGAAAGCTTCTGCTCAGCAGAGCCTCTTGGTTACTGGTTGCTAGGGCCACATGGCAGGGATGCCGAGCTTTCCAGCAGGGCCCGAGGGTTCTTTCTCTTTCTATCTGAACCACCTCCCCCACCCCAGAAGAATTCTTGTCCTGGATGTTTTCTGTGTTCTCCCTTTCCTGGGGCTGAAAGGTTTGTGGCTTGCGGGATGAAAGGGGGAGGGGGGCTCACACATTCATGTCCCCCACCTAGCCGCTTGTGCATGCCTGAGTCTTCAAAATATATTTCTGGGGCATTGGCAATTGGACTGCACTCCGGGGCTGGGGGCGGGGGGGCATCCTCTGTTGGGAAGGTCTGAATAAGCCTCTGGGAAAGTTATCAGCTGGTCTGCTGAGAGTGAAGGGGTGTGGGGGAGGCCCATTCTCCATAGTCAAATTGCTGTTGTCATTGTCAGGTCTGCTCTTGGATTTTCTCTCTCTCTTCTCTCTCTCTCTCTCTCTCTCTCTCTTTATAAAATGGAAATATTAACAAGACTATAGGAAAAGAGGGGTACATTTCCACACAGTGCCCACCCCCAGAGCTTCATATCCAATCTCCTTCCTTGATAGCTTCTCTATTATTTATTTATTTATTTTTTGCCTCCAGGATTATTGCTGGGGCTCAGTGCCTGCACCATGAATCCACTGCTCCTGGAGGCTATTCCCCCCCCTTTTGTTTTTTGTTGCCCTTGTTGTTGTAGCCTTATTGTGGTTATTATTATTGTTGTTGATGTCATTTGTTGTTGGATAGGACAGAAATGGAGAGAGGAGGGGAAGACAGAGAGGAGGAGAGAAAGACAGAAACCTGCAGACCTGCTTCACCACTTGTGAAGTGACTCCCCTGCAGGTGGGGAGCCAGGGGCTGGAACCGGGATCATTGAGCCTGTCTTTGTGCTTTGCGCCACGTGCCCTTAACCTGCTGTGCTACCGCCCGAACCCCAGCTTCTCTATTCTTTATCTCTCTGGGAGTATGTCTTTCTCTCTTAAGACCAGATTAGTGGTGGCTAAAATGGAAGAGATAAAGAGGGAGTAAGTGGATGGGGCCAGTTGTATGGTAAAGGGGAGACCTGGACTTTTTAGTGGTGACTTGAGTGCGGGATATACAGATGCTGACTTAATAGTGATGCACATGTGATGCTTAGATAGATGTTAAAATGTAATGTTATGTCAAAAATATTATTATAATTTTACTTTAAAATTTTTTTATTATATTTATTTATTTTCCCTTTTGTTGCCCTTGTTTTTTATTGTTGTAGCTATTGATGTCATTGTCATTGGATAAGACAGAGAGAAATGGGGAGAGGAGGGGAAGACAAAGGGTGGAGAGAAAGACAGACACCTGCAGACCTGCTTCACTGCCTGGGAAGTGACTCCCCTGCAGGTGGGGAGCCGGAGGCTCAAACCGGGATCCTTACGCTGGCTCTTGCACTTTGTGCCGCCTGAGCTTAACTGTGCTACCACCAGACTCCCTACTTTTTTTTTTTTAAACCAGAGCACTGCTCAGCTTTGATTTTTGCTGGTTCCAGGATTGAACCTGGGACTTGAGAACCTCAGGCATGAGAGACTCTTGGCATAACCATTATGCTATCCACCCCCACCCTCAATACAATTAATTTTTAATAAAAGGGGGAGGGAAACAGTATAAGGCCAGCACAGTCCTTTCCAAAAATGGGATGGTTGAAAACAGACTCATGGTAAACACCATCTCCCCCCATGGGTCTCAGTTTCTTTGAATCTGGGGGAAACCAGGTGGTTTTATAGCTTCTCTCTGGTCCCATCATCTCCCCTCCTTTGGATTTTCTGGTTCTCAAGGCATGGCCAGGTAGTGTTGTAAAGAGTGGGGGCCAGGTGAGTTTCTGAACTTCTGAGCACATCTGAAGCACATCTAGAGACGCATGGTCTGGGCAGGCTGAGCCAGTCTGAGTGGAGCTGTCTGCTGCTTGTTAGGCCAGAGGCCAGCACTTGACAGTGACTTTATTAGTTGATGCTCATATCATCTCAAGAAATGGCTTTTTTATTAGTGATTCAATAATGATTTACACAATTTACAAGATAACCGGGGTATAATTCTGCACCGTTCGTACCGCCAGAGTTCTGTGTCCCCACTCCCTCCATTGGAATTACAGCAGTTCTCCTAAGGTCATAGATATGGGTTACTTATTATTTCTACAACTATCAGTCTATATTTGTATAGATTTGATCATTTTTCCCCAGTGGTTCCGTCTTCTCTTCTTTTCCAAGTCCCACCTGTACCTATCACTATATCCAAATGTCCCTCCCTTTTTCTTCCTCTCTCTCCTGGGTCCTTGATGGAGTTGGAGTTCAGAGCCCTCTGGTCATCTTCCCCTGCTGTGTTTTCCCCACTGGGAGTAGGGATCAAAATTAGTTTTGAGGTGCTGAAGGTGGGAGTTCTGGCTTCTGTAACTGCTTCTCCACTGGACACGGGCACTGGCAGGTAGATCCCTATCTCCAGCCTGAAGAAATTGTTGTTTTTTTTCTTATTTTCATTTACACATGAGAAGACTGAGACTCTCCAAAGCTAAATGAACTACCTGAAAGCACACAGTTAAATGCCAAGAGTCCAAATTCGGATGCCAGCACAGTGAGAGCCTAGAGGCCATGTACCCACTGCACTCTACTGACTCCCCTCTGGTGTGTGCAGACTGTTGACAGTTTTGAGGCTGAACTGTCAGGGTGTCATCACAGCAAAATTGGGGTGTGTCCAGTTCATGGTCCAACTCCAAAGGATAAGAGGTTCTATGCACGACTTTGATAGGAACCAGAAGTTAGTTTGCAGTTTCTGGGATAATTCTAGATACATGGACACTAACTAGTTCAGCTATTCTGGGATCCAGTGTGTGAGGGGGAGGAGAGTGGACCATGGAGGGAGGGTGGGGTCATTATTGCAAAAACCATTTCCTGATAACTTGATTGCAAGAAATGCTAACGCATTAAAAATACCAGTTGTGTGGGAGCACTGGCAGAAGCATGAGTCACGCTCAGCGATTGTGTCCGTAGGTCACAGATGACTCGGGAAACATAGGGGTATTCATACGAGCTTGTGCTGTGGGCGTTTCATTACGAAATCTTTGGGAGCTTGGGCTGCATATACTCAAATTTCAAGAAGAGTGACATTTAAGATTCTCCTTGGGAACTGTGAGACTTGACTCGTCTATTCATACACTGTTTAACAAACTAAGTTGATTGTCCACCTACTAAGTGCAAAGTCGTGTGTGTGTGTGTGTGTGTGTGCCCCCAAATCTGAATTTGGACTCCTGGCATTTAACTGTGTGCTTTCAGGTAATCCATTTAGCTTTGGAGAGTCTCAGTCTTCTCATGTGTAAATGAAAATAAGAAAAAAGCAATTTCTTCAGGCTGGAGATAGGGATCTACCTGCCAGTGCCCGTGTCCAGTGGAGAAGCAATTACAGAAGCCAGAACTCCCACCTTCAGCACCTCAAAACTAATTTTGATCCCTACTCCCAGTGGGGGAGACACTGTAGGGGGACAGTTTACGGTAATGCAAATGCACCTTGCCTTTGGAACAGTATGTGTAAATTAGCACCTAGGTGACCTTCTTTGTTTTACTTTTCCTTTCTACTCTGAAATTTGGTGTGTCTTAAAGAAAGAAATAGTGGAGAAGCAATTACAGAAGCCAGAACTTCCACCTTCTCCACTCCATAAAGAATTTTTGTTCAGGGGCCGGGTGGTGGCACACCTGGTTGAGTGCACATGTTACAGTGTGCAAGGACCTGGGTTTGAGCCCCCAGTGCCGATCTGCAGGGGGAAAGCTTTGCAGGTGGTGAAGCAGGGCTGCAGGTGTTTCCGTCTCCCTCCCACTCTATCACCTGCTTTCACTCTTGATTTCTGGCTGTCTCTAGCCAACAAATAAATAAAGATAATAAAAAATAAAAAATTAAAGATCTTAACATAAGTAAGAATTTTGGTCCATACTCCTAGAGAGATAAAGAATAGGGAAGCTTTCGGGGGAGTCCAGTGGTAGCACAGAGAGTTAAGCGCACATGACGCAAAGCGCAAGGACTGGCGTAAGGATCCTAGTTCGAGCCCCCAGCTCCCCACCTACAGGGGAAGCCCTTCACAAGAGGTGAAGCAGGTCTGTAGGTGTCTATCTTTCTCTCCCCCTCTCTGTCTTCCCCTCCTCTCTCCATTTCTCTCTGTCCTGTCAAACAACGGTGACATCAATAACAACTCTGGTGGTGGGAACTGTATGGAATTATACCCCTGTTATCTTACAGTCTTGTTGATCATTATTAAATCACTAATAAAAACTAAATCTTATAAGAAACTGATACAAACTAAAGTATAATAAGAAGACCATAGACTTGCCACCCCACCTAAGTACCAGAAAACTATTAATAACTTGCATCTCATGTGTGTCCTGTCTCTAATCTAGGGTCCTCTCTTTCCTTGTGTCCCTTCACCAGAAGGAGCCACTGTTTTGAATTTTGCGTTTACTAGATGCGTAAGATTTCAGATCTGTCCATGTGTGTTCTATTGTGCGTAGAGAAAAGCTGACAAAGAGGGAAGAGGCAGGGCTTAGTTTGCAGTTGCCCATAAATCTGAGTGTTTGTCCGGAGACAGCATGCAACCTACACACAGTGGCCCTTTGTCCAGGAGACGGTGTAGAGCGTGGGCAGGAGTGAGCACCATTAGTGAATGTCTGATGGCCTGTGGATCTAGAAGCAGCTCTCAGGTGGGGGAGAGAGCATAAGGGTTATGCAAACCGATTGTCATGCCTGAGGCTCCCAGGCCCCAAGTTCAGTCCCCCACACCACCATAAGCCAGAGCTAAGTAGTGCTCTGGCCAAACAAACTAACTCCTAGGATCAGTTCTCACTTATATTGGCACGAACCAGCTGTCAGACCCCAGGTTAGGACTTGCACTTCTTTGAGTCTGTTTCCTCATCTTTAGAATGGAGATAAAGGGACTAAGAAAGGGGCCGAATGGTGGTGCACCTGGTTGAGTGCATGTTACAGTGCGCAAGGACCCGGGTTCAAGCCCCTAAAGAGAAAGCTTTGTAAACAGTGAAGCAGGGCTGCAGGTGTCCCTCTGTTTCCTTCTTTATCTACCCCATTCCTTTCGTTTTCTGGCTGTTTCTACCCAATAAATAAAGACAATAAAAAATTTTAGAGGAAAATAAAGAAGAAAGAAATTGAGCTAAATCTATATACATATATAACAGGGGAAGGGCAGAGGCTCACCTGGTAGAGCCCATGCCTTGCCAGTCATGAGGCTTTGGATCTGAGTGCTTGAACCACATGGATGTTTGAGGGCAGCTTCGCGAATAGTACAGCAGTGCTGTGGTGTCACACCTTTCCCCTGTGTATCTCTTCCTCTGTCTGTTTTTAAAAAGGAAAAAAAAATGAGGGGCCAGGTAGTGGCGCACCTGGTTGAGCGCACACATTACAATGCACAAGGACGCAGGTTCAAGCTCCCGCTCCCCACCTGCAGGGGGAAAGCTTCACGAGTGGTGAAGCAGGGCTGCAGATGTCTCTCGGTCTCTCTCCCTCTCTATCTCCCTTTCCTCTCTCATTTCTCTGTCTCTAATCCAGTAATGAGTAAATAAAAATATTTTTTGAAAAAGAAAAAAAGTAGGCTGGGTATCTGCTCTGTGTTATCAACGAGGTCTTACTCTCGAGCTCTGGATGAGAAAAAATAAGAATAAAGAGATCAAGTCAGTCCCTTCATTCCACAGTGGCATCAAGAGTCAGAGAGCTAAATGGGCACAGTGAGGCTGAAATTCCATCACAGGTCAACGCCAGAGATGCAGTTTGGCTCAAAGGAGATCTAAGTAAATTTCTGAAATAACTGGATCACGTCTGAGCTAATCTTAAGGAAATACATAGATTATAAATGTGGCAATAAGTACTGTTACCTTCATGTCTTACTTTCCCTTTTAGTATCTTCATAAATGATCATAAAATGATATCCACCACTATGTTTTAACATATTTGCCAATACTTTATATAGGCCACAAAGATGTAACAGGAATATCAGATGTTGCTTGGAGAGATGTGATTAAATGGAAATCTAGGTTAGAAGTACAGATGCTGGGGGGCCGGGGAGTAGCTCAGTGGGTCAAGCACACATGGCGCAAAGCACAAGGACCAGAGTAAGCACCGGCTCCCCACCTGCAGGGGGGGTCGCTTCACAAGTGGTAAAGCAGGTCTAGAGGTGTCTGTCTTTCCCTCCTCTGTCTTCCCGTCTTCTCTCCATTTCTCTCTGTCATATGCAACAACAACAACATCAGTAATGACAACAACAAGGGCAACAAGATGGGGAAAAAAAGGCCTCCAGGAGCAGTGGATTCGTAGTGCAGGCACTGAACCCCAGCGATAACCTTGGAGGTGCAGAAAAAAAAAGTTATAGGTGTTTAGTAAGCAAAGATAATGCAAATTAAATATAATCTGGTGAGTGCATTAAAATTTTTATTAATGATTTAAAATTGATTTATAAAAGTATAAGATAACAGGGGTATAATTCCACACCATTCCTACTATCTGAGTTCTATGTCCACATTCTCCCTCCATTGGAAACTGCCATAGTTCTCCCAAGATCACAGTTAACTATCAATTCTATAACTAGCTGTATTTTATATGTATTTGCCTATTTTTTTCTATGGCCCTACCTTTTCTTCCTAAGTCACATCTAGTCCTTCTGAGTGTCCTTTCCCCCTTTCCTGCTTCCCCTCTCCCCCCCTCCTTCTGTCCTTTCTCTGGGTCCTATGGAATTGGAGTTTAGAGCCCTCTGGTCATCTTCCCCTAACATTTACCCCTCTGGAGTATGGACCAAAATTCTTTATGGGGTACAGAAGGTGGGAGTTCTGGCTTCTGCAATTGCTTCTCTGCTGGACATGGGCGTTGGCAGGTGGATCCATACCCCCAGCCTATTCGTGTATTTCCCTAGTGGGGCAGGGCTCTGGGGAGGTGGGATACCAGGACACATTGGTGAGGTCCTCTGCCCAGGGAAGTCAGGTTGGTGTCATGGTAGCATCTGGAACCTGGTGGCTGAGATGCATTCTGACTTCCTTTGTGCCCACTGGAGTCCATCCTCTTTACACCTTCCGTGCTTTGGACAAAACCCTGTTAGCTCCAGTCAGAAGTGATGGATGGCACATTTTTTCTTTTTTAAATTTTTTATTTATAAAAAGGAAACATTGACAAAACCATAGGAGAAGAGGGGTACAGCTTCACACAATTCCCACCACCTGAACTCTGTATCCCATCCCCTCCCCTGATAGCTTTCCTAGTCTTTAGCCCTCTGGGAGTATGAACCCAAGGTCATTGTAGGATGCAGGCGGTTGAAGGTCTGGCTTCTGTAATTGCTTCTCCGCAACATGGGCGTTGACAGGTGCATGCATACTCCCAGCCTGCCTCTGTCTTTCTCTACTGGGGAAATGTACAAGGCACATTGGTTGTCTGTCCAGGGAAGTCTGGTCGGCATCATGCTAGCATCTGGAACCTGGTGGTTGACAAAAGAGTTAACATACAAAGCCAGACAAACTGTTGACCAATCATGGACCTAAGGGCTGCAATAGTGCAGATAAACAGTTGAGGGTTACTCCATTTTGTAGCTAGCTGGTAGGCATATTTTAGTTAAATTCCAAAGGGTCTGTGGCTATACTAGGTTTTTTTTTTTTTTCCCTGAGCCTGAAATCTGATATGCAGGTGGATCCAAATTATTGTCTGGGGAGATGATGTCAGGCTGGGAAAGGAACAGAAAGCTGGATCAGGGATGAGAGTAGCTCCCAAATATGAGAAATGTGTATAAATATTGTTGACTGTAAACCCCATCAATTTGATGTGATCTGGGCCCATAAGCAGCTTAGGAGCCTATGTGACCTCTGCATCCCTGTAGATCTGAGCTCACATTCTGTGGTCATGAGTAGGAACATTCCAAGCTGACCCAATATCAGGACCTATCTTTCTCAGGTGTAACATAGAGTATGTTGTCCAACTCCCTTCAGAGGATGGAACATTCTCTTCCATGGTTGATCCAAGTTGAGGGCAAGGTCCTATGGAGGGCCCACACAAAGGGTTCTATTATGTTGTACCTGATAGAGATGACTATTACTATTAGGGAGAGGAGTTTATTTGAGTTGTCTGCTTGGGGATCTCAGGACTCCCCGACTAGGGTCCCGGTCCATTTCTTCTAAAGGAGTGCCAATGCCTTGGCTTTAAGCACACTCATTCCAGGATGCAAGGGGCCACACGGTGACTTGGAGGAAAGTAGGAGCTGAGAAGGTCTCTTGAGTCCTCACTAGATTTCATTAAGCCTTGCAGTAAGTCTCATCCCCAGGCAGCAGAGAACTGGGAGGATCTGGCACTTTGTTTACCCTTCGTGCCCAGGGAGGCGCTTGACTGAAGTAAGAGCTCCATGAGTGTGAAATGAAAGCAAACTGGACCTTGCTGTCCAGTTTGTGACAAAGTCATTCAACCCACACATGGCTGGTAAAGGGGCTCAGGCCCGCAGGGGCGGAGGGGGTGGGGTGTGTGGCTCTGTGGTCACAGGTGTCTGGAACCCATCTCTGCACCCTTGGGAGTTTATTCTAAGGTAGTCGTTGAACATCAAAACCAAGCGGCATGCACGGACTTTTACAGTGCTGGGGGAAGGATGTCCAGACACAGAGCTGAATAAAGGGACATCTATCGGGCAAATAACTCATCATCTACTTAAAATGAAGAGTTAAGGGAGGTTGGGCGGTAGCGCAGTGGGTTAAGCGCACTTGATGCAAAGAGCAAGGACTGGCGTAAGGATCCCAGTTCGAGCCCCCAGCTCCCCACCTGCAGTGGGGGCTGCTTCACAAGTGGTGAAGCAGGTCTGCAGGTGTCTCTCTTTCCCTCCCCCTCTGTCTTCTCCTCCTCTCTCCATTTCTCTCTGTCCTATCCAACAACAACATCATCAATAACAACAATAACAATAACCACAAAGATAAAAAAACAACAACCAGGGAAACAAAGGGAAAAAAAATAGCCTCTAGGAGCAGTGGATTCATGGTGCAGGCACTGAGCCCCAGCAATAACCGTGAAGGCAAATAAAAAAAAAAAAAGAGTTAAGATACCACAGAAAAGTGGAGAAATTAAATTGCTCATTTAATTGTGATTTACAAAATTATAAGAAAATAGTAGTATAATTCCATATCAGTCACACCACCAGAGTTCTATGTCCTTGCCACCCTCCAGCAGAAACTGTAATAGTTCTCCCCAGGTCACAGATATGGGTTGACTTTTGTCTGTTTGTCTATCGATCTATTTATCTATGTTTATATGTGTGTATACACACACACACACACACACACACACACACACACCTACCTTTTCTACTTTCTGCCTCCACACTGTGTGGAACTGCACCCCTCTTATCCTATAGTCTTGTCAGTATTTTCATTTCATACATAATAAAAATAAAGAATTGGGGTCCAGAGTCCTCTAAGCATCTCCCCTTCTATTTCCACCCCATCTTGGAATATGGACCAAAATTCTCTTCAGGGTGCAGAAGGAATTCTGGCTTTTAAAAATATACATTTATTAATTCATTCCCCTGTGTTGCCCTTCTGGCTTCTATAATTACTTCTCCACTGGACAGTGATGCTCACAAGTTGGTTCATACCTCCAGCCTGTGAGAAAGATCTTTCTACAATAGGAAGTTGATACAGCGGAATGGGAGGCCTCATGAAAGCACATACAGTTCCTGGTGTGATTGTAGCGCTGCTCTGGGGAGTGGCAGTTGTGGTCTACATTGATGAGTTTCCTGTCAATGTCCCTCAAGTCCCACTGTCCCAGCACCCACCGTAGTGTCCTGTCTCCTATCCTCTTCCCCACACTTCACAGTCTTGTCTTCCCAACCAATTTGGAGAACTACAAACAGTAAGGCTGCTATGTTCCCCATTTCTCCTTATGTTGACCTCCAAGGTATCACCTCTGCCAGCTTTGTTTGGCTAAAAAAAAAAAAAAAAAAAAAAAAAAAAAAAAAAAAAAAAAAAAAAACCTGGCTCTAACTTGTTTAAGTTAAATTTTCTTTGGAGGCTTCACAGGTCTTCCTGCAAATCAGTGTTGACCCATTCATGCATGTTGACTGCATTCATGCCCATGCGTGTCTGGATCCTCTGGTGGCAAAGGCTCCTGTTGGTGCAAATTGGCAGCACTGAAATGAGAGCCTTTTAAAAAGTACTGAGCTGTGATGTGTGTCTTTGTCTTAAAAATGCTTCAAGTTTTATACTTGGATTTCCTTGTAACTTAGAAAACTAAAATATCAGCCACACGTCTTGTTCACTTCTTGACTGTTCCTGATTGTGGTCCTATGATGTATTCTTTTATCTCTTTTTTTTAATAATTTATTTCTTTATTGGGGAATTAATGTTTTACATTCAACAGTAAATACAATAGTTTGTACATGCATAACATTCCCCAGTTTCCCATTTAAACAATACAACCCCCACTATGTCATTTATCATCCTTCATGGACCTGTATTCTCCCCACCCACCCACCCCAGAGTCTTACTTTGGTGCAAACTTTTATCTCTTAATACTAAAATGAACTAATGTGGAAGAACCAAATCTGACTGAGTGGACAGAAAGAACTCCATTGGATTTATTCAGTAATGCCTACATGGGGCAGCCTGCAATGTGGCAGGTGCACAGGAAGCCTGAGCAACTGTCTAAAGTCAGAGCTTTACAGGCAGGAGGAAAGACAGGTCAGCCATGTGCTGCCTCGGCACATTCACGGCTCACCTCTGCACTGCCAGGGAACAGATCTTTCACATGTAGCCAAGTTATTAGCTGAAAAGCAAGCAAAACATACTCAAACTTTTAGGTGATTCTCCTAGAGAGCCAAATAGGCCAATAACTCAAGCCCAGAAAGGAATGGGCGTTGAGAACAGTCCTCAGTGCTCTGAGAGGATTGATCCAAGACTGGGTCCCAGTGTTGAGATTTGATGCACTCTGTGTCCATCAGGAGAGGTTACAACTAATATCTAAGAAATTCTGTAACAGGAGCACTTGGATGGGATTAGGTGTGACTCTGCGTTTATCTCTGCATTGAAGCAACTGAACAAGGTCATTTTGCTTTGATTTTTTTTTTTTTTTCTGTCATGGATTTGTGGGCGGGCCAGGTCATTCTTTGTGTGTCCTTGGTGACTAGGAAGATCCTGTCTCAGGTCACTGTGGCCCTCTCTTCCTTCACAGAGTAAGGAAGTTTGGGCTGCTGTCTCTTCATAGAACCAGACCAGGCTGAGTCCTGACTCTCGGCTCCCACATTCATCCAGGAAAGATGGCGGTTTCAGACTGAATTCTCTGCTAATTCATGGCTCTCTAACAGATGGGTGGGAGAGTGAAAACTGGATTTACTAATGCTCACAACACACACACACACACACACACACACACACACACACACACACACACACACACACACACACACACACACACACGTGTACTCTGTCAGAACTTGGCTTTACTTTACCAGTGCTGTTGTCTTTGGACTACAAAGGTCTGGGTGTCTCTGTTGATTAACTTCTGTCCTTCCTGATAAACAGGGGACAGGGGTAATTTTATAAATTTATGTCCTGCTTTCAGGAAAATAGAGAAAGAGGAATAAGGTATTTTTTTTTTGTCTTCTCAGTAATATTCAACTAAAAAACAATTCTTATGCCAAATGAGGCCAACTTTGGGGTGCCATATTTTTGTTACCTTCAGATATTCACCTTTTAACTTTGTTTAATGGGGTGACTTATTATAAAAATGCTTCAAATGTTTTATGTAAACATGTCTTTTTTTTTTTTTTTTTTGGTATGGTCTGGATCTTTGCACTTAGGAAGACCACCCTAGATTATAAATTACTTTTTACAAAAACTTCCACTTTTTTTCCCTCATCTTTACCGTGAAGTTGATTTGGTTCAGTGGTTTGCAGCTCGGGTGGGGTGGTGGTAGTAGTAGTGGTGGTGGTGATGGTGGTGGTGGTGGTGGTAGTGGTGGTGGTGGTGATGGTGGTGGTAATGGTAATGATGAATGTGGTGGTGGTGGTAGTAATAGTGATGGTGATGAGGGTG